>NC_086352.1:7902000-8009500 GCF_036324505.1 Eleginops maclovinus | reverse complement strand
GTCAGGCGCCAGGGTTGTGGTTCGATTCCTTGCTCAAGGACACCTCTCCAGCTACTAGATCCCACTCTTTATTTTTGGGTCGATTCAGGACTTACAGAGTCCTACAGACTGAGCTACTTCCGCCCCGTTCGGCACAAAAGTAACTTTTACTTCTGGTACTTTAAGTATATTTTGACTCGTATACTTTTCTACTTTTACTTCAGTAACATTTTGAATGCAGGACTTGATGTAGAAATACTCTGTTATTGATTGTAACAGAGTATTTCTACACTCTTGTACTTCTGCTTTTACACATTTCCTCCTGAAACAACTGGCCAAGCAGCCTGTAACGCATTTAGAGTTAACTATAAAGGACTCGAAGGCGACCCAGTGTTGTTTAAAGTCTTAAATGTTTTAGGATTGTCCTGTGTTGAACTTGTGACCTTCAGGTGGACTCCTCTCTCTCCTCCTGGCATCGCTCTGTCCTTTTCTCTGCATCTCTCCGGGACATTTCTTTCGAGCAACTGAGCCCCTGCTGCAGTTTAAAACATTCACACTAACATCTCAGCCTACCCATAAGCCCCACATATGCAAATGAAGCAGCGTAATAGGCAGCACGATAGGTTTGCCCCCGGGGGCCATGTGATCAAAGCGGATCTCCTCCCCGTTAAGTGGCAGTCCGCTCGTCATCTGGATATGGCCAGATTAGCGCCTCGCGAGGAGACGCCACTGCCATACACATTTTCATCTGGAATTTTAAGGAGACGGTTTGGAAAATTGTTACTTTATGTAAGGCTTTCTCCAGCTAGATAGAGAGGAGGAAGTCTCCATATCAAAACACCCCTCTTCCACCCTCTTCTCAAGCTTAATGGCCGTCGTTTCTAAGCCTCCATGCCTCTCCGATTTTCATCACCTGTTTGTGTCACTGCGGAGTCTCACACATCTGTGCACATTTCATCAGGATAATGAGCCCGAGCTACTCTCTTCCAGGCGAGACTCTCTCAAAGCCCTTTTTCCTGATCACACACACAAACACACACTAACCACCTCCTCCGAACAATCATCATTTTAGAGAGGTGGAATTACAGAGTGTTGTATACTCGAGTCATCGTGTAAACTGAGCCGGCACCTGATTTGTTTTTTAAAGCCCGGTGTTGTTAAACTATTCATCCAGGGCCAAATCTATTCCGACCAGTCATTAACACATGACCAACAAATGAATAGCAGGAACGGTAAAACTCAGGTTTATTGTCTTGTCTAGTCAAGTCAATTTCATTTAAATTGGCGACAATTACAAATTCACCTCAAAGGGATTCAACTTCTGCACAATATGCAACATCTCCATCCTGAGAAACTACATTTCTCAGAGGAAAACTCAAAGCAAAAAAGAGAGAAGCGTCAGGAAGAGCAACTGAGAAGGGGTCCCTCTTCCAATCCATGATCCTCCACCAAGGTTTAAGTATAGCTGAAGGTGTCTGAGAAAGTAATATCACACACATACTGTACTCACAGTCTCTTTTTTATCCTGATAGCATAACTAAATTATATAGTCCCACCTTTTCACAGTCCATAAACTAGCACTAAGTCCTTAAACCTGAAACTAAGTCATCATTTTTTAACTTCCAGTTCCCTTGCCTCGAAGGCAATTTCTTAGTTACCTGATATAAGATCTATGGTTAACACAAGCTCAAGATATTTGAACATTTAGCTCTGCAACATTAAACTAACTCATTAAATGTAGTGTCTTTTTAAACGTCTGAAGGAAACTACTCAACGTCACCGCGCTGGACAGCGTCCTCCATCATCCTCGTGGTGGTAATGTGAAGTCATGTGACCGTCATGCAGTTAATTTATAGTTAGCTTAAGGCAATGCATTCATGCCTCAAAACTAAAATAATGATGTTATTTTACTGAATAAAATGGAAGTATCCTGATTGTTTTTTCGCCACGATCTTGATTTTCTGAAGTTATCCAAATTCTATTGAAAAATCCCATTGGCTTTTTGTCGTGGAATCCAGCACCATGCTAACTTCAAGAGTTGGTTTACAAATATCCTAAAGGGGATAAGGGTGGGTTAGTTATTTTAGGTACATTATTTGCGTTAACTCAGTCAGAACACCAGTGGGATCCACCATCTTTCCTCATGGATCGCTGTGAATTTGGTGTTCATGTTCCCAAGAGGATAAATCCTAAAGTTTTGGTCTTCTCTTTTATTATTCCTTTCGTACAACTATCAGGCCAACATGTTGCACTTTCAAACATGAAATATCTAAGTTGAATAAGCAGATAACTTTGAAATTAACTCGGCACATTCATGCTCCCCAGTGGATGAAACCTTAATATTATGGACAATCCGTGCCACCCTCATGCTTGATATGCGCACATAACATATCTCGGAACATTTCAGGCAAATGGCGTATCCAAGAAGTTCACTGTGCATATTTATGTCACGAATTAGGGTATAACTCCATCTTTTAGACCTGGCTTGAAGATAAACTTCATATTGATATTAGACTGAAACAAACTGCGATGTTTTGTGTCCATTAGTTTAGTACTGAGAGCTATTAAGCATTTTCGTCTGTCGGTGTCCCCAGCAGGGCTTTAGGATTGCATGCCTTCAATCGTGCATCTGTTTTTGCACCAGCAACTTAACCCACAGCCTCGTCACCAGCAGGCAGGCGGGTCAGAGAGAGAGGCAGAGCGCCCGCTTCCTCTCTCCACTACCATTTGGCCAAAAGGTCAGATGGGCTATTTCAAAAAATGCCCCCAGTGAAAATCAATGGGCAAATCGTGGAGCTCAGTTCCTGTTTGTTGTTGCTGTTGGTGGTGGTGGTGGTGTGTGTTCTGTCTGTTCCATCACCGAGGTAGGGGCCTAATCATTGAGAGTGAGAGAACGAGACGGAGAGACAAAGAGAAAAAAAAAAAGGAGACTTCAGGGGGGGAGAAAGGAGAGGGGAGGCAGAGCGAGATAGAGAGGGAGTTGAGGCCACTGGAGATACATCACGATGTCAGACGCACAGACACTCTGCAGCCACAGATTCATCATCGCAACCGCGTCTGCAGGCGCAACTGGACACAGGAAACGAGTGAGCTGAAGAAGAGGAGTGGAGCGAGGACAGGGAAGAGGGACGAGGGAGGAAAGGGGAGACAAATGGGGCTACTACAGCTGGCCGAAATCTGGCCAAAAGCTCAGGCCCGTTTAGCTGCAAAAGCAAACCATGGCACGAATATTTCCAAGCATTGTTAAGATGAGTTAGTTAGCTTCACGAGCTTTCAACTAACCTAATTCAGTCATGTGACATTTGTTGAAATAATACATTTAATTTAAGTCATTTCTTTAGTTTTTTCAGTGCAAGAAGTTTTTAAAAGTAATCATTTCCCTCAAATATTTTTCTCTTCTTCAGACAATGAGAGATTTATTTTTGATGCACCATGATGACGTGTTGACGAGGTACAAGGGGGATGACAAATGGTCTACTACAGCACCGAAAAAACCTCCTTTTTCCGGCCCTTTTTAATTGGAAAAGCAAACCATGGCAATAATATTTAGTTTTTAAATTGCGTTTAAAACTCTTCTCCTTAGCATCCGACACCTTGTAGTTGCTTTTATTGCTTTTAAATTGTCTATTGTTTTTACTAGATGGCTTTTATTGTTTTATTATTGTTTATTTTTACCTTTTTATTTGTATTTTCTACTTATTTTATGGTTTGTGAGCTTTGCTTTTAATTTGTTTGTTTATTCCTCTGTACAGCACTTTGGTCTGGAGGTTTTAAAGTGTATCTCCAATGTGTAGCATTGTCAAGATGAGTTAGTTACCGTCATAAACTATTGCTATTTCTTCATTACCATCCCTTGCGGGGAGCCACTTCTGGCATAGAGTGATCTTTAGAGGACACTAAGAGCTGTCTAAAAGGCATCTCAAAGATCTTTGTTGGAATAATCTTGCTCAAATATTTTCTCCTCTTCAGGCGTTTTTTTTTCTTTTTTCCCAGAATTACTTGAAATGTCTCGAACCTCTGCCGAATTAATTCTGCCCTAACTCAACTTTGAACCTTGCATGGCTCAAATTAAAAGCCTGCAGTCATACAACCTTCCCTGCTTTACGAACATGTATGTTTCAGACCCAAATTAGACTTTTATAATCATGTGACATATGCAAAACTTTGGTCAAAATGAGCATGTTTAGCCTCTTTGCTCGCAGTGTGCTTTCACTGTATGTTTTTCACAATGCACCAGGCCTTAATGCACACACACGTCTCCCTGATTAGCCTGGCTTCCTCCACAAGTGACCAGGTCAGAGAGAGATTTGAATCCTCCCACACTGAAAGCCCCGTCAGCCAGAGCCTCGCACTTCTCCGGAGAGGGGAGGCGTGTCAGAGGACAATGTAACAGCACCTCCGTTTTTATTAGGCCAGTTATATCTGCGAGTTCAGAGGCTCTCCTCTCTGGCCCTCCGCAAACTGCTCTGCTCAAAGAGGCGCTCTCCCCCTGTCAGGCAGGCCTCGGGGCGAACAAGCCTGCTCCCCCTCCTCCATGTTCTCTCCCTGTCTGACTTTCAAAGAGAATTCCTGCTGTTTTGTGCGTCCCAACATCGTAGTCTTGTCTTCTGGCCTTATAGAAACACAATACCTTAATATAAATAGAGCAGCAGCGTTCGTGGAATCAAGAGAGGAAGAACGTCATGTCGTGCTCACGTGGAAACTTGTTTTTCAAATTAGGTCATGCAGGTGTCCTTTTATTTGACATGTTTTTTGAAGAACCGACAAGGTTTTTCGTCTGTAATTATATCATCCTCTAAAGAAAGTTCTGTTATGTACGTCCTAGAGATGTGAGGGCTACTAAATAGTACACTGTAACCCTATTTTTATTTGTTGCTTTGTTGCCGGTAGTCTCAACTTTCTTTTTATCACCTCAAGACATGTTGCAAAAAAAAAATAGAAGCAGGCTTTAAAAGTACCTTTGGTGTTCCTGTGTGTTTTCGAATATTACAAAGTGCTGTAATGAGAAGGAAAACAACAAAAAAGGGGAGATTTTTTTTCTGTGCCTCTGAGGGAGATAGCGACTCGTCTCCGCGCTGTACGAGCCTGTAGGTTCGCTTTTCTCTTTGTGCGCCAGAGCACTCCTTGGGACTCGAGCGGCGGGGGAATTGGGCGTGCTGAGCGACGCTGGTGGCGAGGTGCCAGCCTCCTCTGCCTGGGAAAGAAGTGAGAGGCAGGACACGTTTCAATTAGGCAACAACCGCCACACACAGACCAATGGGAGGAGAGGAAAAGAAACACCTCACCCTCACCAGCTATAACGTTTCCCTTCTGACCTCTCCCTAAAACACACTTCCCTGCTCCACCTCTCCTCCTATTTGAAATCTGAGGTGTCATTTTCTTGCAGAACTCACAGGGGAAGGACAGTACCGGGGGTCTTTGTGAGGTGATGCTAAGTGTGCCAGCTCGGCCTGCATGTTTCCATTAGATTGTCATGTTGGCTAATTAGAGAGCGGCAGCATGATTCACCTTGTTAATTAGGAGGACTTGCACACCATGTGCCTGGGGGCGGTGTGGGGAAGAGGAGCCCAGCCTCAGAGCCTGCTAGTCGCCTGCTGCCTATGAAGATTCCCCCCTTCTCATCTACCTTTCACTCCTTTTTTTTTCCTTTTTTGATTTGGAAATGAATAAATCATTGAGATCGTCCTCTCTCTCTCTCTCGGAGTGTGAATATCTGAGTTCTCATCTTCTCCTGGATGCAAATTAGACGTGATCAATAGAAGGTGACGAGCGGCGAATCTAAATGTAAAAAAAGACGGTGAGAGAGAAGATTTTGCCAGACGCAGCACGACAGCGTAGAACGAGACAAAGCGAGAGAACATTTAAAGTAGGAAATTTCCCCTTAGATAAGCAGTATTTTTAATGATCACCACTCTCCCGGTGTAAAGCCGTCAGAATATGCTTAAGACTGATTTCTGGCTTCTTCGTTAAACACTTTTACCGTGTCGAGCGTAAATGTTATTATTTATAAAAAATAAACTCGAGCGACTCTTTCAGACACCTTTAATTTATCCACACCTCCCTCTACACGGTTTAATTCCTGCAAATAAGTTGCAGATGAAGAGAGCCCAAAGGTTCAGGATAGTGACACCCACATAATGACCTTAGCTCCGGGGACGGCTGTTGGGCTCTGAATAATTGTTCCTTGGCCCTGAAAACACTTCTGATATACCCAGCTTCAGAGGGACTGCAGCTCTCTCTCAGCCAATAAGATTAGCTCATGCATGTATTTTTGAATTCATCTCCATAGGTAAAATAATATAATCACAAACAGATCCGCTTGAATATTTAAGGAGCTGTTGTATGTGTGTTGAGAAAAAGATGATGAAACAGAATTTCATTAATGCACATTTTCGCATTTTAACAGGTATCAAATCATCTATTCAAGAAGGTAGTCATCAGCACAATAGATGCAAATACTTTTAGGTGTCAGGGCTGGTGAATATAGTAAAGGTTATAAATAAAGGTGACACTGGTGCACCAGGCATGTAAACAACTGAATATACATATGACTACTGTATATATTTAATACCTATACGGGTAATTAGACATGCCGCACAACACACCATGCACACATTGAACATGCTTAATATTAACAATTCACTACTCCATATTTTATCTTGAACGCTGCCACATGTAATTATTGAGCTCTGTTGATGAAGTCGTACGTGCCTCGCTCCAGATTTAGCACAAAGACTCGCCTCCATTAGCAGGTCAGTGCGAAACTCGTCTCTTTGTAGTGTCTGAGTGCAGATGGAGAAGTGAAACCTGATTGGTTACTGCAAATGGTGCTTCAGCCTGCAGCAAACTAACTGCCAGGCACTTCACATGAAGAAAGGCCTCAAGATGCAGCTCCCAGATGTTCCCGTAATGTCGGCCATGTGGGTGTCAGGTGAATGAGATCCATGGATTACAGACATGCATAAAACACATTTGTTAAATGTCCGCGCTCTCATGTGAGGTAGAGGGAAAACACACAAAAAGATGGTGCTTTTGGTATAACGGCTTTTTGGAATTGGTGTTGAAGTTGTGAAAAAAAAATCCTATCTTTCTTGAGGCCTAGGGAATTAAAACAATGAAACGTGTACAGATGTTAACCCATGTGTATTAAGAAAGAAATCTAACCTACATTCTTAGGCATTTATAACCAATGTGCACAAATGATTTAGTATTTTGTTTGCTTGTGTAAGGATGCATGTATGCACAGCTATTGTCAGCATGCTCTCAATGACAATGCTAACATGCTAGTGCTAAGCAGGTATGCTTGCATGTTCACCCTCTGACTTTAGCATGCTTACAATTGCTAATTAAACGCAAAGCACTGCTAACGCTGAGGAATCTTAATCATAAACCAAACTATGTGCTTGTACACATTGAGATTTTGACCTAAATATGGCTCTCTATGGAAAGGTCAGAATTTCACCAAAGTGACATGATCAAATGTTGATTCATCCTAATGGGAACATGCATGTCTTAATTGCTGAACTTCATGACAATTGATCTAATATTTGGAGAGACCTTTCCAATAAAACCTTAAATGTGAACCTCATGGAGACAATTGAGGAAGGAGGGCATCTAAGCTCATACGGGTGTATCCTCTTGGGACCGTTAATGCAGAATTGAATGGAAATCCATCCAACAGGTTTGAGATATTCCAGTAGTACTTGATGGAAGAGTTCACCAACATTCATGATAATCCATCCAACAGTTGACAGGAACATTTCACTCAACACTGTCAATGTGAATCTCAATTTGGTAGAGGAAGGGGACCATGAAAAGCCCTTAAGGATTTACCTTCAGAGAATCAGAAACAGTTGCTGAGATAGACTGGACCATAATGGTAGACCCACCAACACACCAAAACATAATGCTGCTAGCGTGACTTTAATTAATAACATGTGTCTTTATATCAAATTGTGTATTTAATGGCTTAGTTAAGCCTGTGTCTGTAAATTAGGGGAAACAACCTGCCTGGTTGGACAAAGACCTCCCAAGATTTCCAGATAGTTTCAGCAGATAAGAGAACATAAGTAGTTTTGACTGGCCCCTGACACTGATGCTGATTTATGGGGAGCTGTTAAGGTGCCAGTGTCCAGTTGTGCAGCTCCTGTGGCTCTTAAATACCCGACAGCAGACAATCCTTTCTAGGTTTCTGGCTGTAGATCAAGCCGCTGATTGTTATCTTTAGCTGGTGAAAGAATGCCTGACTTGTCTTACACTGCTGACGCTGAATATCGTTATTATTGCTGCTAATTTAAGACTTGGAGCCGAACACTTTGCTTTGTTTCACATAGGGCTGCATGATTATGGCCAAAAATGTTAATCCTGATTATGTTGGCCAAATCTAAAACCAGCAGGGCATTGCTTCCACTTTCACGTTGTTGCTACATTTCAGCTGTACAAATACTTGCTTCAATAAATACTTAAAGATAAGGTATTTTTCTTCACCTGAATTCAGTTCATTTGGGTTTCCGCCCATCTTTTCTTTGTTACTGTTTGAACTACAGCCACAACGGTCAGGAAGCCCCATGTTGGCTTCCAGATTAGAAAGCTCTTCATATGATAAAACAAGGGGAGTTTTTGCTATGCAGAACACAGATTTGATCCTATAATAATAAAGGTTATTTCGTGCACCCCCTAGCATCACTCTCACATCGTGGAGCAGTCGTACTGTAACTCAGAGACGATTTTGTTCCTGTTTAAGTTTTTTTGTCCCTACGTTAACAATTCAGTATAGTGTACCAACACATTTTGATGCATTTAACTAACACCATTACGGTTTGTTGAAATGCACAAAGGGGGATCTTCCATGCGCACCATCTAGTACTGAATACCATGTAGAAAAATAATATGCATTTCATTCGTCCAATCAACACTCTCCATTGTAAGCTATAGATCCGTGAGAAGAGATTTGATTGAAGCTTTCGCCAACCACTCTTTCCTAAAAATGCAGTGGCATATGTTATGTCTATATACAAGAGGCTCCCTGCTGTGCTGTTGGACCAGAGCTTTGCTAGGGGGGGTGGGGGGGGGGGGGCGTCCAACTAAAAAACCCAGGGTCTGGCTTTTGTGCGGTGGTCTTTGCAGGGCACATAGCTTCCTCAACAGCCCCGGAGCTGCTTGTGACGTCAAGCAGAGCGTGTTCTGCTCTACCAAGGACATCTGTCTGTAAGCGTCTGGGGGGCCGCGAGCCGACCCCCAGGCCGGGAGGCAGGAGGAAGAAAAGGGAAGGGGGGTGGAAGGAGAAAAAAGCCTTTGTTAAAAAGCAGCAGAGACGGAGAGCGGCAGGTTGAGCCATCATGGCTCCTGCAGCTCATCCCGCTTTTCACTCGGAGCGTATCAAACCGCTCTGAGGTCTTGCTGGCTTTTGGACATTTTTGCATCATAAGGGAACATACGTCTCTTTCTTCTGTGACGAGAAAAAGCTCTGTTATTTCTCTCTTGGGTCTTGTTGGACGTTTTTCTACCAATATGTCAAGGGCATAGATGTTGAAGTTAGACTTCAAGATCAATTTCAGTCGCTAACATTCAGTCCTTTTCATCCATGTGTTCTTATCGTCTCAGTTAAATGTATTCCGTTTCTTATTTAAATACCAGTAAAACCAAAACATGACCAGTAACACCACATTTTACTCTATTAGGAACCTCTATATGTATTTAGAACTGGCATGTTAAACTCGCAAACCAGCCATCCCCACTGCTGATACATTTTGAAACCCACTGCTCTAAAGCAAGAGGTCTTACTCTTATTTTAACCAGATTTTGGAAGAAAACACTCTGTTATTTCTCTCTTGGGTTTGTCGGATGTTTTTTAACCAATATGTCAAAGGCATAAATGTTCAAATTTGACTTCAAGATCAATTTCGGTCGCTAACATTCAGTCCTTTCCTTCATTTGTTCCTTTTTTTCTCATTTAAATGAATTCTGTTATTATATAATACCAATAAACCAAAACCTGACCACCTTTTAGTCTTTTAGCTGGCATATTAAACCAGTCATCCCCACTGCTGATACATATTGAAACCCACTGCTCTCAAACAACAGGTCTTACTCTTATTTTAATCTGAGTTTGGAAGAAGTTTCCAGGACGTAACTCCATGACACGAGCTAGTAGATGAATACATGTAATTAATATGGATTTGTTGAGCATATCAACACAAATGAGTGCTTTTTCATAGCTAAGATATTTCATTTTTGGAGTGTGTTTTAGGGAATTTCATGTATGTCTTCTTCAAACATGGAAGATAGCATTTGTCCTCAAAGGAAAGATTTAACTTCTTGCTGTGTGTGTGTGTGTGTGTGTGTGTGTGTGTGTGTGTGTGTGTGTGTGTGTGTGTGTGTGTGTGTGTGTGTGTGTGTGTGTGTGTGTGTGTGTGTGTGTGTGTGTGTGTGTGTGTGTGTGTGTGTGTGTGAGCTTAATCCAACAGTGTATTTTTAGCTGTAATCATATTTCCAGTGCAGATTAGGGGGGAATTATGAGAGCCATGATGAAAACAGACCCTGATGTGATTAATATCAGATAGTGTTTTCCCGTTGCACCATCAAAGTGTTAACTGATACTGGTATCAGAGCGCTCTGTTCAAACGGCGACAAGTGTTTCCTCATATTTCCAGTTCCCCCACACTTCCCATCATCAGGTGACATGTTTGCATCAGGACTGAAACCAGAGCTGCAGATTGATTCTGTCGGGCATCTTAAAAAATGTTCTACATCTCCTGACCTTTGCTAATAATTTGACTAGTTGGTGTTCCCCAGCTTTCAAAGGGCACACGGGCAGACTGGAAGCACTGGTATTTAAGCAGCTTCAGAACAGCAGATGTTTATTTGGTATCATTGATCGGACCTGGCAAATGTATTCACTCTGCCGGATGGTTATTCCTCCACTCTAGGAGGAATCTCTGTGGTGACCTTTGCAGTTTTTAGCCGTGATTGTGACTTACATCAGTAACATATTAACTTACAAGAGAGAGAAAGGTTCTGGAAACTGTAGTTCTCTGATTGCAATTCCTTCTCAAATTACTACATAGCAACATCATTTAAGATACAATAATAACAAATAAAGTCTACTTTCCATTAGCAGTATAGAAACTGGCTAACCGAGATTGATGACATTCTTTAATGGAAAGTTGCTTTAGAATAGAGTACTGCAATTTAAAAAGTACACATTCTTCCTTTTACGTAAACTACGGTTTACCAATCGACTGGTGAGTGGCCGATTGTTGGATATCAGCCGTGGAGATGTCTAAAATACAATTGGAGCTACGTAGCAATTCACCTTATGGAGCTAAAATTGCCGAGAACATTTGAAAACTCATCAGCAACGTGTCTTTCCAGAAATCATCACCCAGAATGCTTCCCTCTTTTGGCGATAGGGTTGGGCGGGTGTAGTTCGGTGGGAAGAAAATAGTCCCCAAAGTCTGTTGATTATCTTGACAAACTAAGTCTTGATTTCTTGGAAGACCTACTTATTTGGTGCTTTGAGCATTGCAAGCCAAGTACCATCTCGTGCCATTATATTGGAGAGAAGACAAACATCTCTATGGCAAACTCACAACAAAACTTTCTAGATTGGTAAGAAGAAGAGGAAGAACCGACCCTTTTAACACCTCAAATCTAACCAGAGTAAATGGCAACCCCTTATGACAAAATCTTGACAACCCCTGTAAACCCTGGACAGCTGGTGCATCCTGGTGAGAAACTAAGGACTGGATCTGTTTCGAAGGCAACATGCATCCACATTCCTTCATTGCCACTGATACTACTTCCTGGCAGTTGGTACACCTGTGCGTGTCTACACGAACATACTTTTATGTACATGTTTGAATCAAACGGTGGTTGGAACAACTCCTCGGGGGGGAAAAAAAACAAATCTATCAAAGCCTGCGCCAAATCTGGCTTGTATCAGTTGGCAGTCGTTAAAGGAAGGTAGACTCGGCGTAGTGGCACCAGATTGAAATCAGAAATCAGTCTCCCGGTGTCATGGCGGCCGTTTTACTGACGGGAAACGCAGACTGGAGGGTTGCAGATGGTGAAATGAAGTCTTCATTTATCATACAGTCATAAATCTGAAAATGCAGGCAGTTGCTGCTGGCGCTTGGAGCCCATGCCTGGTGCCAACTGCCAGGCAGAGATGCCGGCATCCTGGTGCCATCAGAGAGATAGCCGACTCTGTTCCTCCCTCTGTCTCCCAGCTCACTCTGCAGAGGGATTCTTTAAGGTCAAGCCTGGAGAGATCTGTGTGTTGTTTGTGGCAAAGCCTAATCGGGTTAGCATTGATAACGTTAATGCTACATTGGCCATGTGGACAGGGGCATCGTCGCTCTGTTAGCAACACACAGCCACGATCCCCAGCTTCTATCTCCATTATAACATCTGTCTCCATTTACTTTACCACTAATTAGTATTTGTTTGAACTACATTGTACACCGCCATCCATTTTAGAAATGCACACACAAAATCGGGGTTTAGATATTCAGCTGGTTGGCTCTGCTGCTATTATTCCCTCTACTTTGTGTTGTCAGCGTGTTTGAATCTTTCAACTGTTCCGCCGTGCTAAATGTGAAGTGGCAACACCCTAAAGGGCATGCCTCGCCTGGGGGGTTTTTCGGGAGAAAATCAGAGGCAACTGCATGCACATTTTAGATCAGACTTTATACACCAAAGCAACCTTTTACAGGACGCCGTCTGAAAGTAACATGGAATTTTCCCCCGATCAGACAACATACGTGCCTCACACAAACACGAGCGCCCGGCGCACACATGCTGGGAGATAACATAAAAGAACATGAAAGACATGAAAGCACGCATTGATTGTCCCTGTTCGCTTCAACCCAGGCCTCTCTCCCCCAGCAGGCAGACACGCAGGCAAGCTGGTGGGTAGGCATTCCCTCTGCTGTGGCCGGGATTGATAGGCACGTGTGTGTGTGTGTGTGTGTGTGTGTGTGTGTGTACTGTGTTTGCATGTGTGAGGGAGTGCTGACACCCTGTGTGCCATGGCCCCAGGCCCTCACACATCCACCCAATAGAAAGGGCAGCTCCTAGCAATGCTGGGCTCCCCCTCAGCCCCGCGGCTAGACATGACATTACCTCGGGCAGTGCCTCCACACAACCTCCCCCTTATATATCACAAACTGCAAAAAAAATCACAAAGGGACCATGTGACTACACACACACACACACACACTCTCGATCTTTGACAGGAGCTCTGTTAATGGCTGACAACAGGCTTCCATTTTGTTTGGCTTAGAGAGCTTATACAATACATGGATGGACAGATAGGGGATGAAAAGAGGGGGATATTTTCTCTTTTATATCTCTATATTTCAACTTCGACATACTCTCTCTCGCCAGGTCTTATGGCCATCGAAAAATATGACACATTCTCCTAACAGCTGAGTGTTTTGACGTTTGGGGTCACTTGTGTGGCTGAACGTATTTCTTCTGATCATATACAGAAGAAGAAAGAATTGTTTCAGAGGTTTGGACCATCCGGTAAAAAGAGTGAGCTCGGGGCAGTTTTGTATCACCAGTAGTTATTATCTCCACCGGGCATTTGGACGTGTGCAAGTGTGTGTCTGTTTATCTGCAGGTAGTGTTGGTCACGTCAGCCTCGTATCGTTTGTGCTCTTTCATGACTTCATGCTCAAGGAGGTTTTGTGGTTGCAGGGATTCACAATCTTTGACACAATTATTTGGGTTGTATTATATATTGGCTTCTTAGGCGTTGCCAATGATCAACAACTGCTTTAGTAGCATATAGGCAATGCTGGCAAGTGGTAGGACATCATTTGGCTTTCTTTGTGAATGAAAAAACAACATGCACAACAAAGTTTGGTTTCATTTGAACTGGAGCATCTGTAGATTGAATCCATAACTTACATGTTATGATCCACTAAATGTAGGCAGGATACAAAATGAATTTGTGATGGAAACTTCTGAAGTAATGGAGATGAAACTCTAGAGAGACACGGGGAGAGCTGGAACTTTGATGGCAAACACTGAAGGTTTATTATGAAGTTTACGGCCGGGGAATTGACAACACATTCGCTGCAGCCACGAGTTGAGAGAGCGGTTGCCCGACCGATTCTGAAGATCTCTTCCATAGTCCGAGGTTTTAACCAGTTCAGACTGTATAATCAACATTCCTCATCAGCGAGACTCAAAAATATGGATCCTAAATCTAACTAAAGCTGTCGTCCATGAGAAAAGAATGTGCGCCAGGGAACCTACGTGCCAGATAAGAAGAGCTTTTAGGTGTCCCTGAACAACAAACTATCTCAGGCCAGCTTCTGCTCGGTCAGAAACTGGCATCAACAAAGCGCCCAAGCTGCCCCTCCTTAAGGGAGATTACAGCAACACCAAGGCCGATAGAACTATGCCATGGGAATAGAGGAGAAAATGATGAACTAGGTCAAAGGTTAAGCAACATATTCCACAGAATTAATCTCCGTTTTTGTTTTATTTTCAGAACAATCTTGACTTTGAAGGAACCGTGAGAGACAAGAGTGAGATTCAACTCTTTTTGTTGTTTGGGAAGGGTGATAAAGACACACCTGGTGGAGAGCTAAAACCTACTGAGTGCACTTTTATAGTTTTGGGTGTGAATGTTTGGTATTTGAACACTTGCAGGCATTGCAATCTTTATAGTCACCACTTACAGGACAATTAGAGATACAGGGTAATGGTGTGAAGTTCACGTCTTATCTCGAGACATTGGCTTCATTTGGGTCACTGGTGCAGAAGGTCATACTGGTGCAACACTACACCCCATCTATTGAGAGGGTATGTTTAATATTCTAATCTTTGCCTTGTCTTCACCAGATGCAACAAGCGGAACTGGCACAGATGAGGCAGCGAGACGCCAACCTCACAGCACTAGCCGCCATCGGACCCCGCAAAAAACGCAAAATGGATTCACCGGGGGCTACACCATCAGGGACCGAGGTAAGACCTGTACTCACTTAAAAAAAATAGATATCTTTCTTTACTTCTTTGTGAGGATGACATATTGGCCTAACTGGCTTTCTCTCACTTTGACTCATCTCTCTCATCAGCCTTCTGCTGATACTTTAACAACGAACACATCCCACCGACTGGGCTTTCTGCAACAGATCTTACATAACGTATTCATCACTTTTGATTTTCTTACAGCACACTTGTTTTTGGTGGACAGCTTTCAATGGTAATTTTCATGGCCATGTCATCCCGAACTGTAGTAAGTTCAGAAATGGAGGGTTGCTAGATATGCTAAAAAAAAAGTGAGTCACCGAGTCTCCATCTCTAAGATAGTGGATAAGAAATCACTGCAGGTACAGCAGCGGTAATAAAACCCGACTACTGGAAGCTATAAGGTTGCCTCTAAAGCATGAGGCTTTGATGGAAGTTTTTTTTAATGCAGGATATTCTCCTGAACATGATATCTGTATTGTAGTTAAGAGAATTTAGTTTGCACCGAATGCTCCAAACGTCATGCATCTGAAGGTCAAAGGTTTGTGGTGGACAAAGACTTGCTGACTTTATTAACATAAGTGCATTGACTGATTTTGCTCCTAGGACGCAGATCAATAACCTACAATAGACTGTGGTGTTTTACTAAGAGATTAGGCAGGTTTGTGGGCTGTCAAATATACACACAGTCTGCTTCTTTGTTTTCATTTGAACCCCATTTGTTCGCTGGATGTTTGGACCATTGTTTACCTTTCTAGTTTTCTGCCCGTTTTATTAGCTATTGTAATTGTTATGAGCGGTCAGAAAGTCATTGCGCTTCCACATTAATGATCACATATCGTCCGTTTATTTAACTGAGAAGATAGTGAATAAAAACTCTAAACTCTTAAACGAAAGGTTCAAAGCCAATATTGCTAACTCGTGTCAGGCAAGATTCACCATGCGGTTTCTATGCGGTGGAAAATTGTTTGCCCTTCCTCTCAAAACCATGCCTATGTGACGCTGTAATTCATTGGTAGTCAATTAAAACACAATAAATGTAAACACAGGGAAATTCAAACACTTAAAATAAAACACCAAACATTCAGAATATCTCCTGATAAATATTAATAAGGTAGATATGCAAAATGTCTTCAGGAGTAATTCATTAATATCTAGACATTTTTCCCCAGATGTTTGGAAACACGCTTAGTGCCTTATTACAGTCATTATGAGCATTTTGACAGCCAATCAAGTGTTCAATGTTAGTCTTTAACGGTAATCCTTACAACTCAAGGTCTGAGCTGAATGTAGAGGTGATAAAAATGTATAAAATACAGAATCCTGATGTTTAGATTAAATGGAAACTCATCGTTGCTCTGATTATTATATTACTATACACGGCCATGACTCGGGCTCCAATTCCTCTTTTCCAACTCCTGATTGAATAACATGTGGCTCTTCTGGTGGACTACCAATTGGCTTCTATTTAAATACTTTTCCTTCAATTAAATCCAATAAAATGTTTCTTTGATCCATCCAAAATTATATTAGTTTGCCCGTTAAACTTTTTATAGAGCAGTAAAAAATAAAAACAGGCTTAATAAATACCGAGGTGAAAACACAATTGAGGTGCTTAATTCTTTCATATTATGAAACATATTTGAAAGTCAGGATGTCAGAATACATAAGAGACATGGAGAGTGGAAATACAAATAATACTCCCTGGGGGGGTTTGACCTTAACTCCCCCTAACGGGTTTGTCTTTGGTGGGCTATTCAGATGTCATGTAGAAAAATTGACAGTTTGACATGTTGTAGACTCTCATGATGACTGAGGTGAACATGCTGAAGTAGAAATAGGATTACTTCGAAATGTGATATGAAGTATGTGTGTTTTCTTTACTCAAACAAACAATAACTGAGAGATGAATAACCGGTTGTTGGCAGATGGATGTTGTCTGTTTCTGATGTAAAGGCAAAATCAGAAGGGAATTAAGTGATATACGGTATATTAAGCAACCAAACAGAATAAGGTTTGCATTAAATATTTTGAGCAGATTTCATTTAATGCAGATGATCGAAAACTCAAGTTATTTTGTATCATTTCGATGATAACATTATAGCTCTTCCAACTTATAATATGAAGACAAATGTTTTTTATTTATTAAAAAAGCTCTTTATGTTTCTCATACTGCCTGTGCTGCAGCTCCTCTATTCACCCTCTGTCTGAAACCAGAGCCCAGTCTGCTCCGATTGGTCTGCTGTTGTGATTGGTCAAACGCTTAGAGATGTCCCGCCCCTTAGCCTATGACGTACAATGTGTTGAAGCGCAAGTGTTTCATAGTGATGTCACTTTTGAGGCGTTTCAGGCCGAGGGGGGATGTGGGAGAGAAACTGACTCTGGAGGGAATTTAAGCTTCTGTAGACCATTCACATGCACTAAAACCTATATTACACACTGCAGGAAAGGGAAAACTCTTAAAAGTATATTAGGGCCTCCTTAAGTATTTTGTAAACACATCATAGTCCAGTAAATCTCTGCAGCTCCACAAAACTTTATCCAAATGTGTATTTTAACACGTATTAAGCCAAATGACAAAGGAGTCCAATGGGAACTTTGGGAAAACCCCCAAAAGCCTTAAAGTGCCCCTTTAAAATGAGGCAATCAGCCACGGCCAGTCCAGTTACCTGCAAATAAAATCAGAGAAGGAGAACAAAACAAGTGCAGCGAACTTCACGTCGTCGCCCATCTCAAAAAATGTTTACAGTTTCAAAGGAAAACAAACCTTTTTGACTTTCCTTGAAGAAATTGCTCTAAAAAGACAGAATTTATCTTTGTTTTTCTTCTGATAGCAGTAGTTATTGGTCAAAGCTATGGAATATTAAATCATCCATCTTTACCGACTACTTCTAAGCCTTTGTTACTGTCAGATGTGCTTAAACTATCGGTTGTAACCTCCTTTTTAAAATACAGAAAAGTAATAATCGGTGTCAGCACTGAGAAGCAGTCATTATCAGTTATAGTAGAGAAAAAGCAACATGAGACATCAGCATAGATATAAAATAGGAGAAGAAATTGTGGGTAAAAGTAAATGAGGTGGATAATACAAGGCTAATAAGCCCCAGCGTGTGATGGGGTGATCGGATGGTCATTGGGTTATCCTGCATTAGAACATTTCCCCGTCCGCATGAGATTAACATGTGTTACACCACCTCAGATGAGATGAGGCAGAGGCTTTCTTTGTATGACATATTTATCAACTGTGTTTATATTTAGCTGCGACAGATCACTGATGAGCGGTTGGATTCAGCTGCAGATTGGCGTCTTTATTCTCGCAGAATCGAGCAGATTTTGTGCATCCACTTCTGAAATTGTTTGGAGAAGTGCGCTGATGGGTTGGCGGCAAAGTGTGCAACCTTATCACCTGTTGTTTTTCCATGTTTATTCATCTTAAAAGTCCATAAGGATGAGCTGAACTAGTCGCTAGTCATTACCTTTTAACCTTTCTGCCTCCCTTCTCCAAAAACTTTAATCGTATTCCTAAAACCACACATCATCTTCATGCTTAAACTGTTAAATATCAAGTATGGGAACCTGTCTCATAACCCACTCTCAGTTTAAGTCTGTTAATGAAGATGCTGAGAAATATTCTGCGTTTGGCGCTTGGTGACATACTCCCATGTGACTCGCCTAGTCTGTTCCTAATTAAGCTGAGCTGTGGAATTACACAGACCCGTCTCCTGTTTGAGGAAAAGCAATGACTCGAGGATCATATTTCTCCAGCACTGGGTCGTACGTGAAGCAGTCATGCACAGTTTCTGTACCAAGTTGCATTTTTCCTCGAGGCTGAAACATTAAAATTCCACATCTGTAAATATGATGCATCTAAAATCTGAATTTCAATTGGTCATTTTAATAAACCTGCTTATCGAGTTGCATCTTCACATCCTTCGCTTAGCAGGACTGTGCAGCAGAGCAGCATAGCAATGCACCCGGTAAAAAAGCATAAATAACAAAATAAAAGCATTACTTCTGGTCCTTGAGTGCAGTGCCAACCTCTTTCAGAATGTTTTTCCCTGATGGGTATTAGCCGTTAACCTTCTGCTGCGTAAAAAAAAAAAACTGCTCTCCCAAACGCAGTTACAAAACATAAACATGAATATACATCCTCTCTCCTTCCATCCTATCTGTGTTTTAATGTCCTGTTTGTGTTTAATTAGAGAGGCATAATGAAGTGAAGTTGCAGCGTGCCCCCCCGCCCCCCTGCCCACCTCCTCTGGAGTGATTGCGGAGGGGGCGGAGGAGGAGGAATCTTAACTTATTTTCACTTCGTTTTCACCTCCTCACATTTCTTCATTTCACATGGGCTGGGAGCGCCCGCGGCGTTCTCTTTCCCTTCTCCAGAGCAAAGTGAATGTGACTTTTCTAAGGGGGTCACAGGATGCCTGGAGGCCTGTGGGTGTTACTGGACTGTTGCCTGCTCTTAGCTTCACTGAGGGGCTTGTCATAGATTTCATCTCCACAGAAATGAGCCGGGGGGCCGTGGCCAGGAGCACAAGCAGCAGCCAACGTTATGAAGGGCCCATGCTGATTATTTCCCTCTGACATCGCATCCTGAGCTTTCCGCATTAATCCCAGACAAAGGCAGCCCTTCAGTGCTGTGCCAGAGCTCAAATTAGGAGGCAGATAATGGCCTTGTTGAGATCCGAGAGGCAGAAATCCTCCTCTTCGATATTCCTTTCCTTCCTGCTTGTTCTCTTCCTCATCAGACCACCTTTTTTTTCCCACCGTGTTTGGAACTGTGACGGAATTCAGGTGACACAATTTCCCTCCATTCCCTGCAACCCGACCCCCAGCCCCCATTCTCCCACCTTTAATTTGATGGTGGCTTGGCCGGGCTCGGGCTCTGTGCCTGGGCTGCCGATGGCCACGGGCTGTGAAACTGATATCCAGGCAAGACTGGAGAGTCTGTCTCCAGCCTGATCTAGTCTGCGGGAGGGAACAAAGGGGGCCTTACAGGGCTCCGCAGGGTGGATTAGTTCCAAGGAGCCAATGGCTGGGGCTGCTGGCTGGCTCTCTAGAAGAGGTCCTGCTGTGGCCCCAGCGGTGGGTCACTGCACACACACACACACACACACACACTGCAAACGAACACCCTCCAGCTCAACAGTCTCCATCCCACAAGCCCATACCCTCCAATCAGCACACACAGGCTTTTGAAGTCCGGCACAAAAGTCAAGGGTGAGCCACCTTGAAGAGGGTGGAGGGATAAAGGACGGATGAAGGAGGATGGAAATGTGACGAATGCCCTCAGAACATTAGCTTAAAGATGTGGACACTAATACCACGGTGGCTTATTAAAAAGTGTTGAGCTATTGGGAATGGATATCTTAATCTGGAGGTCATGTTTGGAGGAGAAAATTCTGTAGGAAATCAAAATCAGAGGTTTATCAGTAGAAGAAGCTCATTTTCTGTCATTTCTTAGAGCCAATTAACACTAACAGCTCATAGGTATACCATATTCAGCTATATGCTCCTCTATAGCCACATGTATATGGTACAGGGAAGAGATCAACATGGATTTAAATCAATTGTGGATAGACGAGTCTGTCTAATAGAGTTTTATTCACACTGCTTATTCCTTCACACCCTCCATATTCTGTCCTTTCACACGCTAAACATCATTTGAACACTTTACTGTTTCATTTCCCCTCATCGATTCCTCCGTGTGATGATCTCCCCTCTTTTTCTATTCGGTGCATCTCGTCTTCACGACGTGTTTTCTGTGTTGCTAACACCGATACAGGCTCCTGCAGTACATCTGAGGTTAGCATTAAAGCTTCTGCATTGTAAAATGTGCCTCGACGCACAAGGTCCCGAAGTGTTGAACATGCTCAGAGCTTTGAAACATCCTTGACACATTTATGAGCTCAGAGTTATCATCCCGGCACTCAGGCCATTTATCACATCAAAGCAAGAGCTTTGTTTGTTGACGTAAAAGCAACAATATCTGCTAAATTGCCCCAGTTTGTACAGCCACACTGCCTTTCCCCCCGTATCTTTCTCGACCAGGCGCAATGCGAGGGACAAAGGTAGGCGAGCGATTTAATAGTGAGCACAGTCTATTTCTCCATTTGAATTCATTTCACCTTCTTTCTTTGAGGCTGTAGATCAGAAAGAAGGAGTGAGGCAATAGAGTGAGAGGCATGGGGAGAGAGGGGGAAAAGCACAAGGAAAACTGATGCCCTTTCCTCCAGCTAAATTAACAGGAATCACGTGGAAAACAATCTGAGTCTCCAATGAAGGAGGGAGGGTGGGGGGTGGGGGGGGGACCATTAAAATTAGCCCCGAGCTATGGACTGCACCCAATATCACTAAAGCTGCACTCACTACAGATGTGGAGGCTGGCTTACAGGCAAACTATGCTCTGTTCTATAGCTACAATTAAAATCAACCTCGCTGCCAAAAAATAGGAGGGGGGAAGAGGGGGTAGAAAGGCAGACATGGAACATCAAAGACAGATTGAAATGTGTAGTCAGTAATAAGAGTGGTCTCCAGGCCCCGAGGTTCTCCACGGTCCCCTTGTTAATGAGAAATTTTGACCTCTGGTTTGTAAGTTAAACTTGTAATCTCGGTTAATGAAGTAAATCAATCCCAACTCGGGAGTGTTCAGTGTCTCTCCCTTTGCCTTCTCCCCCGCCAACCTCCCCTCTGTCCTTCTTCTTCTGGTGCTTTTCTTCTCCTTGCTCCTGCGTCCCCCTCTCAGTGTGCCGCCTGGGAGTTAAAAAAAAAAAAACGGCCAGGTCTTCAACCAGACAAACAGGAAGCTCGCAGAGCACCAAGGGTTCCTGAGCTGCAGGGGGGGGGGGCGTCAGGACTCAAGAGGACGAGGACCAACCAGGCTGTTTGGTTAAGAAGCAGACTGGCCGAGTGAGTGCTAGTGGAAGGGACAGCGTGGAGGAAATATCTCGCTCCTCCCCGTCTCCTCTTCCCTTCTCTGCCCACAATCTGCTGGCGATGGTGTTTGGTTAAGAAAGTCATGCCTGCTTGTTGGTACAGTAGGAGTGTGCAGTACGTCCTCTTTCTTCTTTCCCTACCACAACATCCTTCCTTCCTGCTTTATCTGGCTCCTCTACAAATAGGGCTGCACTGTTAATCAACATTTTATCGAAACCGCAATAAGGACTTCAAATCCCAGGAATAGAATATTTTTTAAAGGCTTAATACGAATAAAAATACAAATTTGGATGAAATATTTTAGAGCTGAAGAGATTTCCTGGGCTATGGTGTGTTTACAAAAGACTTAAAGAGGCCCTATGCTTTTTGGAGTTTTCTCTTTCCTGTAGTGTGTTATTTTAGTGCATGTAAATGGTCTGCAGAAGCTTAAATCCCAAAGTTCCCTCCAGAGAGAGTTTTTCTCCCTGATCACTATGTAACACGTTTCTGCTGACTTATTTTGGACTTTAGTTTGTACTGTTTTCACTCTTCTGAGGCCCTTTTATGATTTTGTGTGGTTTTCCCTTTCCTGTCGTGTGCTATATAGGTTTTAGTGCATGTAAATGGTCTGCAAAGACCAAAATCCCTCCTCCAGAGGGAGTTTCTCTCCCACACACTCCCCCTTCTGCCTGAAACGCCTCCATTGGACCCCTTTGTTTACTTCTGGAACACAGTGACATCACACACTCGTCTTTTATTGGCTAGCGCCAACACATTGTACCTGAACATTGAAGCATGGGGACATGTCCCAGGAGAGGAACAATGTACAAATATGAACCTGAAGATGACAAAGCCTCTTTAAAAATCACACCTTGATCATTTATTTATGATAAAAGCACTAATGATCAAGTTGCTATATCATTTAATATAATCTCAATGGGTTATTTTCTATGAGCATGCAGCCCTATTTCCAAACACACAGTGGAATCTTTCAGTGGACGCTTGACCTTCTCTTATTTAGTGTTCATGTTGAGCTCCACTTTTGCTTAACTATATGGAAGCTTGTCTGAAGTCCACCGGGTGCATTGACATTAACCCCTGATTAGCCGCTGTTTTCATTTATTTCACCACTAAATAAATGCAGGGTGGGAATTTAAAGTGGAATGCAATGAATTTAGCATGACTTACATCCGCCTGTAATGAGGAATAAGGATTCCTGTGTGGGCTAGCCTTCTCTACATACCACATAAATAAGATTAAAGAGGGCACAGATAGGCTGCTATTGGTTTCGTTATGTCAAGAAGATTGTGATGTTAGTTTGACTTTTAGTCTTAAGGCGGTTCTGTGTTTCCAGCGTGGACACAAAGGAGACGGAGTTGAGGCTTCAGAATGGTTACAGGGGCTCTTTGGCCGGGTGCCATGCGCTCTTAGAGCTTTAACACGGTGCACTTTGCCAACTTTCCTCCCTCCTGCTCAGTACACAACATAGTGGATCCCACAAGTGGTCAATGCACTGTAGGTCTTTGGGTTAAAGCATTTAAAATACAGCCATAGCATTAGCATTCGAATACAAAATAATTCAGCTTTGTGTTCTATTGTATGGAAAAGAGAAATCCAAATTGTGTCCTAAATCAAAATGCACAGAATATTACTTTTGGCATAGAACTGCATTGAACCTCAAATACAATAAAAGAAAACTGGATTTAAACTGGAAATAATATTTATGTTACATTAAACTAAACATTAAAGGTATTGCGTAGTATCTTTTTTTTACTGAGGCTACACGGACATAGTCTAACACACACTTTTATGAATATTTATCGATATTCTTTGACATATTTCCTTAAGAAATGAGTACCATAATCTGTACCATGTTCCAAATACTAGTCTAGCATGTTAGCTTCATAATTTAATAAGTAGCGCTCAAAATTAAGCTGAAGCTAAGGGACGTTTTAAAAGTAATGCAGGTATTTCCAAGGCAGAAGCACATTGATTCATTGACAGTTTTTAATAGCTACTACATTACTGTGTCTCCCTTAAAGTGAGCAAAGCTGACGGTCATGAACCAAAGCACTCGACGAAATAACATTTTTGAGGAAGAAGATTATTACATTACCTCCTGAGGGTGTGCAACATTTATTGGTAAACCATCTGATAGAGTAAAGGAATTTCACTCCAAAAATGTCAACATCGAAGTCCTGATGCTCTATCCTCCAGGAACCATGAATATCCGTACCTATGTGTGCCTGTCCATTCAGTAGAGGTTGAGAAACCTGTCCTCCTGGGGTCGCTACAGGAAAAGTTGTGTTCATGGATGTCTTTCAAATTCATCTTCTGGTGGCCACCAATATCTGTACCACATTTCATGGCAAATGAATCAGTCATCGAAGTATTTTACTAGAAATGTGAACCTCATAGTGGTGCTGACAACCAGCAGAGTGTATCCTCTGGGGCGCATGAATGGTTTAATGAGTCTGGACCACAGTGGACCCAGCGACCATAACCAACATTCCCATTAATAAAGCCCTTTGTACAAACACCACACTGTTTACCATTTAATTTCACATCTTCATGGACCTGATGGAATAAGACTTTGACGAATGCTGTTCACCATGTTTGTATTTTAGCGAGTCTCTGAATAGCCTGTTTGCTCCTCTGTCTCTGTTCTCTTAACCAGTCAGTGTATGCGTGTGTGTGTGGTTTTGATGATTCTGACATGTTTGTATCTCGCTCTCTGCACACGATTTAAAATATGTATGGGAGAGCATACTGTAGCCGCCACGATTGTGTTTGAGCTCTTGAATGTATGGTAACTGTCACCTTGACTCATCATCACTGGCTGTAATGTATTCATTCATGGAAGGCGGCTTAAAGAACCTCCAAGATCTGTTATACACACACACACACACACACACACACACACACACACACACACACACACACACACACACACACACACACAACGTTCCACCGCTCATTTAGGTTAATTTTTCCATTTAGTCACAGTTGAAGAAAAGAAGAGAGTAATTAAACATGTTCAGTGAAGGAGTGAGGATTCCTTCATATGTAAAACAGACCATAACTAATTTGAATTCACCTTTTACATACAGTTGACATCGTTTGTGCGATACGTACATATCAACGAATGATAACAGATGGGTCCCTATTATGCTAATGTTCAGGTTTGTATGTTGTTCCTCTCCTGGGACATGTCTCCATGCTTCAATGTTCAAAAAGCTCTTTATGTTTCTCATACTGCCTGTGCTGCAGCAGCTCTTTTCACCCTCTGTCTGAAACCAGAGCCCAGTCTGCTCTGGTTGGTTAGCTGGCCGGCTCTGTTGGGTTTCATCAACCGCTTACAGATGTCCCGCCCCTTAGCCTATCACATACAATGTGTTGCAGAGCTAGTCAATAGAAGCTGAGTGTGTGATGTCACTGTTTTCCGGAAGTAAACAAAGGAGTCCAATGGAGGCGTTTCAGGCAGTGGGGGACTGCCTGAAACGCCTCCATTGGACTCCTTTGTTTACTTGCGGTGTGTGGGAGAGAATGTTGGCCTTTGCAGACTATTTACATGCACTAAAACCTATATAACACACCACAGGAAAGGGAAAAGCCCCCCCAAATCATAATAGGGCCTCAGAATAGTGAAAATAGTGAAAACTAAAGTCTGAAACAACAAGTCCTGACTGCAAACAGTGGTCTGTTTCTTTACATTAAGCTCTAACTGAGACGTCAATGGCTATCCAGAGAATCCATCATTACTTTAAATCACTTTAAATGTTTTTCATGCAACACATTTTTGATGCTTCATTTTTCATAATTCCTATATATTTATAAATGTACATAAATGTACAAATGAGTGTTAACACTGTCTATTTAGATAAGAACCTCCTATACATCCATATTCATGGCAAAGTAGTGATCCCCCTCATTCCTGCCTCTAAAACTTTGCCCTGGAATAATGGTTAAATATACAGTTTTGACAACAAAGTTGAGCCCCAGGCATTCAAAAGATACTCATCTTAAAGAAATTAATTACCTCCCTTGTTAATCTTGATATAATTAAATTTCTGAAGAATGAAATTTGCTGCTTTTTTTCCCCCTTCTCCGCCTCGCTGCTATGGAGGCGAGCCGATAATGGCTGACTCTCTAGCTAGCCTGCTGGCCAGGGACGTGGGGACAGCCTAACATCCCGGGCCCCATGCTGTGCAATGCCGCAACGTGCAAACCCACTCTTACTCATCCTACGCCTTCCCCACTCACAGGGACAGGCAGGGAAATCGCCTCGATCACTGATTTGCCATCCTGCGCCTGCTTCCCTTCATCCTGGAGGAGATGGAAACTCTGGGCCTTAATGTTAACGTGCTAATGTTGTTGAGCGACTCAAGAGCTAATGAAGTTGTCAACACGTAGCCTCTGAAACTTACATAGTGGAGAGCCCGGAGACTTCTTTCTGTTATGGCTCACTTAAGAAACTCCTGTGTCTTTGTGTGACTTACTGTTGTTTTTTTTATAGGACCTCCTGTGATGCTGTTAGATATAACCCTGATTGCTTTGTGCAGAATAACACCGTGGCGTTTACGGAGGAGAGGTGCGTTTTTGTTGTCGTTTTGTATTTAAGTTTGTTTTCTTTGACTATAAGTTTTATGTCAGCTCTATTGTCAGCTGTCAGGAGTTTAGCCCGGGGAAAGAAAGGAGAAAAAGATCTTTCATTAGGAGCTTGCAGTAAGGGGAGAGGGGAGGGGGGGGGTGGCAGAATAATGCCAAGGAGTGCGGAGGGGAGGAGGTAATATGTACGGCGTAGGCAAAATACTCCAAGTATGGCAGAAATGCCAACATAGAGAGTAGTTTGAGTTTCCAGGATCTGATTCAGGACTTTTCATCGTGGCGGCGTTTGCATCGCTGTAAGCTTTCTGCTTAAAACCCTCCCTAAATAATGGGGCACCATCTTTACATTTACTGCATCGTAGCTTATCTCTGCCACCCATGAAACTACTGCTTTTAAGTGCTCCCTTTTTTCCACTCTTAGCTCTTTACAACGTGCAAAAGCACCTTATTCTCCCACTGTAAGAGCTTCCATTTACCCTTGAACTACTCATTATAAGCAAAACCTACCACACTTATCTCAGAGATTGCTCAAATAACACCGTTCGCATCCATCCTTTCGTCCGAGGCGCATCTATTTCATTGTTTTGTGCTAAAATATTGTTGTGATACAGTGTCCTCTATTTTGTCGGGGAAAACAGAACATCTAAAATTAGCTCTTCAGAAAATGGTGAAAGAGAACAAACAAGGCGATCCATTAGCGCGGATGGGTTATTGGCTGGCTTGCCTCTTCTCATGGCGGCCCATTAAAAGTGGTAATGTCTGCCCGCAGCAGCGCCTGGGGAAGAAGAAGGAGGCCATGGAAGGCATATTTCACATGCATCAGACACTGGAATTAAATAGACCAATGTTCCCTAAAAAGACTGAAGTACATCTCTTTCTGATGTGCGTCCCGGGCAAAAATTCATTGATCTTAGAATGTCCCTTGGCAATTATAAAATATTAAATCCAAGTCGCACTTTTCGGCTCGGCTTAATTTTTTTTTTCCTCGCTTTTCCACTGCTTTCCATTTGACCAATTTAGAAAAAAAAGTTGGAAATGGATGGTCGTGGATAATAAAGACTGTGCCCACTTTTTAGATATCTTTTGTTATGATTCTGTATTGTTTTTGCGGGGGGGGGGGGGGGAGAAATCTCACATCATTAAACGGGATGAGGTCCCAGAAAAAAGCTCAGTCTCAGTTTAAAGTAAACTGAGATGAGTGGGACTGAAGCACACAGGGGAGTGGAATTTAAATGATATCTTTATTCCTGAAGACGAGGTCCTCCGAGCCCCTGACGCCTGTCTCAGCACTGTGGGGGTGACAAATATTTGTCAGCTGCTTTCCATTAGGTCTTCGGCCCCCTTTTGTCCCTCCGAGATTACAGAGGGGTCTACAGTTAATTGCCCGAATCATTAAATTTAACATATATTTCAATAAGTATAATCAGCCAGCTGTTTGACAAGGTACACAGTTCATTAAGTCCCCGTGCTTGTTTGTCGTTTCCCTAATTAAGATTTAGAATCGATCATTGAGTGTGTAATGTACAGTGCAGCTCGGCGTGCACGGGGACTCTCAAACGAATATGGAAAAAAAAAAAGAAATGGCATCCGCTCGCTAAAGCTTCACCATTTAGCACACTGACTGCAATGGGAATTAGACATCCTGTGCTAATTAGGGAGGCCAATTAACTGTGAAATTCAGGCATTTCTGACAAATAATCTCAGCAGAATTCAGACATCACCGTGCACATGAACATTATCAGAGCTGAATGGAGAGACTTTAAAGACTATTGGCTCCAGTGCTGTTTTAGCTGGATGTGTGTGTGTGTGTGTGTGTGTGTGTGTGTGTGTGTGTGTGTGTGTGTGTGTATTCTCAGTATTGTGTTGTTCTTGTCAGTTGGCATGCAGAATAACCAAAGATTTGACTCTTTATGTTTCTCTAAAATCAATAAATATGATGCCCTACTCTGTGTGTGTAGCAGTGGAGAACCGTACATTTTTCTCGAGTTTATTTTTATTTCTAATACTTTATAGTTTGAATTCAAATCCGAAATCATTGTACTTTAAAAACAAAGTTATCTGCATTTTCAGAAATCATTCAGTTACAGGATATACGTTAAAGTTAAAGCTAAAATATCATAATTAAATAACTGAAATCAATAGTTTTTACTCCATTGCATTTTGTCTTTGTAGATTATTTTACGACTCATAGTAACAATACAAACATACCGTATAATCAACAGTAAAGACAGTCTAGTTTTAACATCTTAAACATAATTAACACTTAATGCATCACGATTAATTCCCTATGATATAAAATACTTGTTCTGGAAGTGTTCGTTGTGCGGAATGAGTGATTTTACTTGTACTTACATGCTAGTACCACTTATATATTTCTACAGGGTGGTATAACTACCTTTTCTTTGGTTAAATATCAAGTACTTAAAGTCCACTTTTGAGTTTGTGGCTGTTCTATGTGCTAAACCATTGCATGGAGAAAAGAGGCTCTGAAATACGGGTGTAGCCTGAGAGAAGTGAATGGTAATTCTGATCTTCTGCAGGGGGGTGTCATCAGGTCTGCAGCCCGACACCTCGGTGTGTTTGCTCCGCAGCTGCCCAGCACTCGACCTCTTTCTCTGCTTTTCCCTGAAACAAAGAATCGGCATAACCGCAGAGCCTCGATGTTTCTGTGTCTCTCATTCCCATTTTTGATTCATTATCACATGTATTTTTTAGATTGCATAAATTATGTATTTTTTGGACTAATGAACGCCCTCCACTGATAGAACTTTGGGAGAGTTGTGAATTGCTGGATTTGGCCTCGATCACCCGCCTCCGTTTCCTGATTACATGTCATGCCGTGTGGTTTGGCTGGAAGAGACCCGCCTGGCCTTTTTGTCCAGAGAGCCACGAAATGTAAACACACCTCCCGGGCTGGCCTATGTCGATACACACTGTTGCTTGTTTGTGTGTGTGTGGAGGTGTGTGTGGTCTGACTCGTTGACAGCTATAAAACAGGCCCCTGCTGTCTTTATTACCTGTCTGACCGATCCCGCCTGCTTTGTTCCTGCGGTACACAGCAGCACATGTACCCGTGCTGGCGTTGGCGCTTTCCCTTCAGTCAGAGTCTTAATAGAAAGGCGCCATTGCACCGTGGAAGGCAATGGCTTTGGGTGTGTGCTGAAGCTGTTTGGATACCAGGCGGCGCCGCAGGTGTGTATGCAGGGCGCCGCTGGGCAAGTCCTGCAGCGGGCCGCCTCAGGTGCAGGAAGAATTGAGCACTTCCTTTTACAACATGTGTAATTATTATGGCAGACAAGGGTGTGGGTTTACACCGAGTCAATATGTAGATAAGCTTTGTATCCACGTACGCACACAGCTGCCTGGGAAGACGATGCTGTTGTATGTGGGATGATAAAGCAGGTTGCCAAAATGCTGTGCAGGTAGGAAGGAAGCCTTCTGGGCCTGGGGAAGAGGTGCCTGATGGGAGGAAGGGGCCTCCAGGAAAACGACAGGAAACTTTAATGAGGAACTCCTCAGCTGAGTCCAAATTTTGTGGTGCTGTCTGCCATTTTAACCCCCCCCCCCCCAACCCACCAAGACTGAACATTTACAGTGTGTTATATGATGTTAATTCTGACATGGTGGTGCCAATACTTTGGAATAATTAGACTTCTATATCTTACTCATATTTATCAACAGTCCTGGTGTTATCGGTAGTAGTAGTATCAGAAGTATAGCAATAATAGTAGTCGGGATTGAGGGAAAACATTGGTTCCTGACATAATTTACTTCCAAAAATGACTTTAAATAGCATGTATTTACTTAAAAGAAAAGCTAGATATTGCCGCTGATAGACATACATCTCACACACCTAAGGTATGTCAATTATATTGTGGGATTTGTTCAAAAATCACAGAAAATAGTAGATTTTAAAGCCATTTTGAGCATTTATTTAGTATTTCTCGAATTTGTAAACCGCAAAGTTCCGTGTTTTTAAGAAATAATAAAAGATTTTAAGTGAAAAGTGTTTACCTGTGCACATGTAGGATGAATAAATGGTATTATGTTTGCCTTTGTTTGCTGCGTAATTGCAATGAGTTGATGATTATTTTCTTTAAATATGAAACTTTATCATTTAAACCCTGCACTTTGCTTTCGTGCCATAATTCCCCAGTCTGAAATGATCCCCTCTATATACTGAATCAATCAGTGTGAGATACCAAGTGACATGTCTAGTATCTAAGTAGTCTTTGTTATCAAATATTAAAGTTAAACTGGCACATCCAAAATGAAACACTCATTTCTGGGTATGTACAGTGGGGCAAAAAAGTATTTAGTCAGCCACCAATTGTGCAAGTTCTCCCATTTAAAAAGATGAGAGAGGCCTGTAATTTTCATCATAGGTACACTTCAACTATGAGAGACAGAATGAGAAAAAAAAATCCAGGAAATCACATTGTAGGATTTTTAATGAATTCATTGGTAAATTCCTCTGTAAAATAAGTATTTGGTCACCTACAAACAAGCAAGATTTCTGGCTCTCACAGACCTGTTACTTCTTCTTTAAGAGGCTCCTCTGTCCTCCACTCGTTACCTGTATTAATGGCACCTTTTTGAACTCGTTATCAGTATAAAAGACACCTGTCCACAACCTCAAACAGTCATACTCCAAACTCCACTATGGCCAAGACCAAAGAGCTGTCAAAGGAGACCAGAGACAAAATTGTAGACCTGCACCAGGCTGGGAAAACTGAATCTGCAATAGGTAAGCAGCTTGGTGTGAAGAAATCAACTGTGGGAGCAATTATTAGAAAATGGAAGACATACAAGACCACTGCTAATCTCCCTCCATCTGGGGCTCCACGCAAGATCTCACCCCGTGGGGTCAAAATGATCACAAGAACGGTGAGCAAAAATCCCAGAACCACACGGGGGGACCTAGTGAATGACCTGCAGAGAGCTGGGACCAAAGTAACAGAGGCTACCATCAGTAACACACTACGCCGCCAGGGACTTAAATCCTGCAGTTCCAGACATGTCCCCCTGCTTAAGCCAGTACATGTCCAGGCCCGTCTGAAGTTTGCTAGAGGGCATTTGGATGATCCAGAAGAGGATCTGGAGAATGTCATATGGTCAGATGAAACCAAAATAGAACTTTTTGGTAAAAACTCAAGTCGTCGTGTTTGGAGGAGAAAGAATGCAGAGTTGCATCCAAAGAACACCATACCTACTGTGAAGCATGGGGATGGAAACATCATGCTTTGGGGCTGTTTCTCTGCAAAGGGACCAGGACGACTGATCCGTGTAAAGGAAAGAATGAATGGGGCCATGTATCGTGAGATTTTGAGTGAAAACCTCCTTCCATCAGCAAGGGCACTGAAGATGAAGCGTGGCTGGGTCTTTCAGCATGACAATGATCCCAAACACACTGCCAGGGCAACGAAGGAGTGGCTTCGTAAGAAGCATTTCAAGGTCCTGGAGTGGCCTAGCCAGTCTCCAGATCTCAACCCCATAGAAAATCTTTGGAGGGAGTTGAAAGTCCGTGTTGCCCAGCGACAGCCCCAAAACATCACTGCTTTAGAGGAGATCTGCATGGAGGAATGGGCCAAAATACCAGCAACAGTGTGTGGAAACCTTGTGAAGACTTACAGAAAACGTTTGACCTCTGTCATTGCCAACAAAGGGTATATAATAAAGTATTGAGATGAACTTTTTTTATTGACCAAATACTTATTTTCCACAATCATTTGAAAATTAATTCATTAAAAATCCTACAATGTGATTTTCTGGATTTCTTTTTCTCATTCTGTCTCTCATAGTTGAGGTATACCTATGATAAAAATTACAGGCCTCTCTCATCTTTTTAAATGGGAGAACTTGCACAATTGGTGGCTGACTAAATACTTTTTTGCCCCACTGTATATGTCAGCCTCTCACCCTGGCAGCATCATGTCGGATAAAAACACAATGACACCAGGGGGGGGTCACACATATTCACAGTCCCTTTATTTAAAGTCAAACTCCAGTCAAGTTCGTCTTTCTGGGCCATCTATATAAAACATGTGTTTCCCCAGCAGAGCCTGGATTTTAATCAGACCTGCTCTTCAGACAGACGCTTCCCTCCTCTTTCACTTAGCAGGCGCCGCATCAGGTGCACGGGGGACCACTGACGGAGCCTGTGATGGCTAAATGATGTCAAAAATGGTCCCATTTGTGTCACTTTGAGATCAAGGACCATCTCATAGTGTGAAGCCCCTCCATGCTTCTCCATCTGCATATCCACGGTGGGCCCTCGGTGCGTTGCTTTTTTCTTGTAAGTGAAATGTGTCACTGCTCATGTGAGGATATATGAGAGTGTCTGCAGAGCGGCGGGGTTCGTAGTTCGGTCTCTGAACTCATTCTGAAGTCAGAGTTGCTGCTTCTGTTATTCTAGCCGCCTCTTTTCCCCTAATTAGGCCATTTTGCGCGATGCGTCCCCCTCAGTGTGGTCATTTATGTTTCGATACCGCTCCGAACTGATTGGCTTTTGTTAACCGGTTGTTCCTGTTTGGTGTGTTTCCACAATGACATCAAAGGGCGGACCAGAAGCCTCATTTGGGCGACTTCTCCCAGCTATCCATCGGCTGCAAAAAAACACCCCGTTTGCCGGGATTATTAACTCAGTCACCAGCCTCTCATTCAACTTGAATTAAAAATTAAAAAGCGGCGCAAAATGACAGTGCCACACCACCGAAAGTAAAGTGTGCAAAAACCAACAAGGGCTCATTAGTGAGCAGTTCTGAAGACAAGCGTTCTGACTTGAGACTCATTACACTTCTCCTATTTTAACTCTAATTGGGTTCATTTTATATATGAAACGCCTTTAATATTTAATGTTGGAAAAAAAGTTCCACTTCTGATACTTTAAGTAGCCAAAGATGCTTGGCCTGTGATAATAGTCCAGGTTATCAGGGAAGCTTTTTGCTCTCCCTTTGTAGGACATTGAACGCGTCGTTTGGTGGATTATTGATTGCATCTTCAGACAAATAGAGCAGATTTATAGATCACGGCAACAGAAGCATCATCTGGACTGCTGCTGTTGTATAATTCTGGTTGTAGACAAAAGGACTTATGTTAATGTATTAGATAATACCAGCCAATATGTGAACAAAGTGCTACTACCCCTAAAATCCTATATGGTGTTGCCAACCTAAGCTACAAAGACCCAGCTATAAAAAAAATAAGCCTTTGTAGTGTTTAACAAGTTTCCCAGCTAGCCAGGCTTACAGCATTTTAATTAAACAGATTAAAAACATTGTTATGGTTTGTTCATCTGGTTGCCTTCACACAATCTTTTGTTTCTCTCAGGTTGAAAGGAAAAGAGAGCAAGAGAAAGAAAGAGAGAGGAGGAGGGGTGGGGGGGGGGGGGTAAAAAAGCCAGCATTGTGTTTCCAGGCAGGAAAGTTTGAAGTTCTTTGTTTGGGAGCAAGGTTCCGGGTGCAGCACACTGTTTAGCTCGGTGACCCTGTGACTGTCTTCTGAGGAATTGTATGAGCAGCCCTGCAGAAAAGTGCTCCAGGGTCGGCTTTCATCTCAGCAGTAACCTGTGGACTTTGAAACTCAGGGCGATGGAATTGCAGCTTTGTCAGTACACTACTAATTAGAAAATTCCTGACCTCGAGCAAGATGTTTTAATTATGTGTTGTGTCAACGAGTTTGCAGATTTAATCCACCGTTGATACACACTCAAGTGTGCAAACTGTGTCGCACATTGTAGTAGATCAAGTGGAATGGTGAAAGGGCTTTATTTTGCTCCGTCTTCCTCTGCCCCACATAGCCTTTCCTGCACCGTGTTTTGTTAAGAGCCGTCACATGCTTAAGTAGCCAAATTAGACGTGGAGTTAATGTGTTAGTTTGTGAAAAAGCTGCTCTGCTTTGCCTTGGTTTGTGGGAGGCTGAACAATGTGACAGTATTGTGCTGGGTGTGAGCTCTCTGTTGCAGTGAGTCAGTGTGAGGGAAGGCAGGAAGGGGTTAAACAGAAATTGAGCGGGGATGCTGGGGGCAGCAGTGCTGCAGAACATAGCAGTGTTCGTGCGAAGGCAAGTCATTTCCCGAAACACTGCAGACACATGGCCTGCGGCGCTCTAAAACCTTTGGAGACCAAAATGGCTTGCAGGAGTTAGAAGTAATAAGGTGTTTTTTTGCCTTCTTTCTCCTTGACTGAAATTCAGCACGGTTGCTATGCATTGCCATGGAGCTGTGTAGCTGTTTTTATGCTTTATGTGGGTATTAAGATGCTCTGCAACCGGCCGTTTTTGAGATTTGTTGTTCTTTAGCTGTGAAGCAAATGGAAGTTGTTTGTTTTGAAAGTAATTCCCTCATTTTTTTGGCCCTGATCAGAATGCTAGACCTCACCCTCATGCTTTTGTGTTTTCCCTTTTATTCTTTCTGCTGTTCCCAAAATGACAAATGAACAAAGGCATGTAGGAGACGAGAGAAAACAGATACAGCAAATGTGTTTCAATCTGCTCCAGCTTTTCTTCTGAAAGCACAGTGACAAGGGCAGCCTCTTGTTTGGGCTTTTTCACAGAGAAGGAACCTGTGATGGGAACAAAGGCCGTCTGTGTGGCTGCATGAACATAAAGCCGCAGTATTAGTCCATCATGACCTTTCTGATTATCAGCGGGCTGAACCAAAACCCTTTTCATCCTTCCCCCTGGTTCTGTTAATCTTGGCTGCCTTGTCTGCTTCAAAGAGAGGCTCCGGCATATAATCTGGCTATGTACATCTGTGAATTATTATTCTAATTCTTTATACGTTTATTAGAGCTGAATAAACTCCACATCAAATACATCACTCGGGCAATGTCAGAAAGCCCGGGGCAGATCAGCCGACATCTGTTAACTCTTTCAAAATGGCCTCATCCAGCATGTCTGTGGGCGTAGAGGAGCGAGAGAAAGGAGCGGCGAGAGAGGCAGAGAGAAAGTCTCTGTTGCTGATTAATGGCGGCCGAAAGGAGAGGCGTTTCAGGCCGAGCGTGGAGATGAAGCGGGGCCGCACTCCCACGGCTGGGCTCCACACTGTAAACATTGCGAGAGGGCCGAGGCAGCGTTCCCCGACTGAAATGCGGCGTGCAGGAGAACATGTGGGAAAGCTTTGCTTACTGCTGCATAGTCAGTCAACCAGTCAGCAAGTCCTTCAGTCTGTAAATGAGTCAGAGAGTCCGTCAGTCAGCAGCTCAGTGAGAGCGTCAGTCAGCCAGCATGTAAACCACTGTGTCAGTCAGTGAGATACTCCGAATGATGGGAGGACAATCAGAAGAGCATGCAAGCTGCTTTAAATGTCTTTCTAGACTAAAATACAACCGGATCTTCAAATCAGGGATGTTCCAAACCTACGCTTAGCTCCAGCTTCCTACACTTACTACCAGTGGCTTCCAGAATGTGCTTGTAGATACTGGTACTGGCTTACCGTGCTTTAAATAGATCAGGACCTTACTACATACAGGAAACGGTTAAAACACACACTCAGCTCTCTCTCTTCGATGTGCATTGGCCAATCAGCTCACTCCTTCCTCACTGCGAGCAGGACTCAGGTACACTTCTATAAAAAAACTTGCCAGGTTGCTATCCTGTCTCCAAAATAGTGGAACATACTCCCCATTGATATCACCAAAGATAAATGTCTGCACATCTCTCATCGCAGACTGGAAACCCTCCTGTTTCACATGCACATTGGCCGGTAAAATGTAGTAGTAAAATGTTGCAGCATTTACAATGATTTAGCTTCAGTGCACTTGAATGCAACTCTTCTCTTAATTTCTTAATGTTTTTATTCACATTTTGAATAAGGTTAGGGTTACATAACCAAATGGGATACAGTAACGACTAGTGTGCATTAAATAAAGAATACAAGAATTCAGGAAAACTAAATAACAATCCACGAAACGAAGAGAATAAGAAGACAAAGAAATCTAATCTGCAATAAAATGTAACTAACAAACACCAGCTACATCATTACCACTCATAGGTACATTAATTGTCACATCTCTTTGAGTCTTTTTTGTCAGCTCAATGCAATCTAATGTCTACCTTCCTCTGCTTCACACACATACCATCAGTATTTAGTTGCTATTTTCTACCCTGGTTTCAACTTTTGAATAAAACAAAAACTAGCACCACCTGGTTTCTTGGTTGCTTTTGCTTCACCTCTTTGTTTAGCTTGTCAACAGTCGGTCTCTGTTGTGCTATATATGTCGTCGTCCCCCCCCCCCCCACCCCTGCAGCGCAGACATCAGAGTTTAAACAAATTTTTCGGCATCAAAGTAATAACAACAAAAGGGTAATGTTGCATCATGAACAGCTTATCTGTTTCTCCACCGACGTGGGGCCGGTCCTCCAACACGAACGCTGAGCAATGTTTCCCCCCCTCAGTTTTTAGTTAACACAGTATGTTAGCTGGGGTGCCGTCGTGTGTGTGTGTGTGTGTGTGTGTGTGTGTGTGTGTGTGTGTGTGTGTGTGTGTGTGTGTGTGTGTGTGTGTGTGTGTGTGTGTGTGTGTGTGTGTGTGTGTGTGTGTGTGTGTGTGTGTGTGTGTGTGTGTGTGTGTGTCTGCAACTTTGAGGAGAGGATTGCTGAGACAGCAGGTTGGCCTGTGCCTGGCAAAGTGGGCCATTAACCCACCGCCCTGAGGTGTGACCTGGGCCAAATCCAATATTGGCTCCAGCATCAAGGCACAGGTGCCACTCAGGGTTCAAAGCCACAGATCAGCAAGAACCCCCCCCCCCCCCCAAACCAACACCACCAATCGCTCCGACCCCCACCGACCCCCTTTCCCTTTCTCAAACAATAAAGGAATGAATGTAAATTCCTCAAGACACCTACATTCATCGGTGCTGCCTCTGCACAATTCAGGACAGGGAGTCAAAAGTAGAGAGGGAGGGAGAAAGAGACAGAGGGGGAGGGACATACATTATTAATTGAGAGTAAATTTAGCAAAACGGGATTTCATTTTAGTCCTCTGAAGCTCGAGGTGATTGTTGCTGGTCATCGGAGAGATGAGAACATGAAAGTGTGACCTTCCGCCTTTGTCCTTCGATCCGGAAATTCAGATTTCCTCCAAGAATTCTAGACGGATGAGATGTCCAAACATGGCGCTGTAACACAAAACACTACATAGAGCAAGTAGTTCTGGATGTCTGCGAAGTTCAGGGGCATTTCTTTATATTTTTAGAGACATTTTTCTATATTTCTTTAGGGGTTTGGGGTTTATGTTTCTATTTATTGCGTGGTATTTTTTGCATATTATTGGTGGTGGGCGTGCACTGGAGTTTGGGGCGGAGCAAGTGGTTCTTTAACCGGGCTGCACTCACCTGTGGTTTTGCATGGAAAGAGAGGGGGAGAGTTGGGAGGCTAAAACTTTCTATTCATACAGAAATTCTGCAACATTTTTCCACCGCAATATCCTAAACCATCAGTGATTGAAGCACTTGGATATATTGTATTTGCCCTCGTTTTTTCTACAGTAAATATTCAAAAGAAACGGAAGGAGTGGAGCAATTGTTTGAGCGTGTCAAGGTCTTTATCTTCCCGTATTTAGCCCGTTGCGGCCGCTTTGATGATGTAGTTTCGACTATGGACACCACGCAAAAAAGTGTAAAAACACAAGTTCATCCGTGACTTCTACTCCTGTTTGGTTAACGTTAGCCAAGCTGTTTTAACACACTCCGCCTTTTTAAACACTGTGTTCGTCCGCACAAGTACTACAGTAAGAACATGTAATAAGACAAATACTAGGAAACGCCAGACTTGTCTTTGTTTATTGAGTGTGTGTTGTCGAGTGAATAATGATCTTACAGGTACATTATTTTACCCTGCTGCCATTAAATATGAGATGTGCTATCAAAGTCAGGTTAGCACTTTGGGTAAAACATAGGTAGCAGATTACTGGTGAACTTTGAGAGGAGCTTCATTTTTATTTTTCCCTGGTCGCTTTAGATTTCAGGATCCTTTAGTTAGGTTTCTTTTTAATGTATCTGTTCCTAACATCCTTAGCCTTTGGATAGTCTTGTTTCTCTGTCAGAAAATGGATAAATGAAATCAATTGATGGATAACCTCCCGCTTGTTAGTAACCCTATCACATTAATGTTGCTTATACCATCTGGGAGATGTGGCACACCACCTGACCGGAGGCTTTATTCTTTGTCTTTCTCCCACTACCTTTCAAGCTATTTACTAAACAATAGTTCACTATGTTTAGTAGATTGGTATATTTGGAAGTATTATATTTTATTCTGTATATTTCATAGATACTCCTTTGAATAAATGTATTTTTTTTACTGAGTATAAGTTCAAAAAGCTCTTTATTTTTCTCATACTTCCCGTGCTGCATCACCTTTTTTAAAAAAATAAATCTGCTCTGAATATGATAGCTGGCTGGCTCTTTTGTGATTGGTCAACCGCTTAGAGATGTCCCGCCCCTTACACATACAATATGCACTTTGTATGGAAGCAAGTTTTAACCCTTTATATGATTTAAGAAAACTATGCATTTTGTGTAAAGTTCCTGTGAAACACCGGCCTGCTACTCCGGGAAAATCATATGACCATGACTTGAATTCTGTTGACTCATGGTTGGACCATTTATACAGAAGTTTTTGTTATTAACACAAGCATTTATTTGCCAGATTCCCGAGTCAAAATGGGCATATGTGTAATCTGTTTGCCGACATCTGTCACACAACAGTCTATTATCCTAATTGTTATCTCCGCAAACACACTCCGGCGTTCTGTCTTTATGAACATGTGCGTGCGTGCGTGCGTGCGTGCGTGTAAAACCATGAAACATGTAACGATGTGTAAAGTCATGTGTCATGTATGTCAACAAAAACGTGGCTGAAGACCAGAGCCGGGAAAGAGACATTATTACAGACAACCTCCTCTCCTCAGGATCCATCCCTCTCTGTTTTTCTCTCTGTCCCTCCCCCCCCCCCCCCCCCCCCCCCCCCCCCCCCCCCCCGCTCCCAACAAGTCAGATGTCTGAAGAGATGTATCGAAGTATCCCTGTGCGTTCTGTACGACGGATATGTCATATGACATAATGCCTCGGAGCGGCCGTCACAGATAAAATGACAGATGCTGTTTCTTGCCTCATGGATCTCTCTCGGCCACGCTGATTCTGAGTCTTCTTTTTAGAGTTGGCTTTAGATTTCAGGCTCATTTTAGTTATATTTTGATATTTTAAAAATGTATTTGTTGTGTCTTATTACCTATTTGCACTATACAGATTATTAATAATAATAAGCTTTATTTTACAGCGCTGTTCAAGCATCAGGTGCAGCTCATAGTGCTTTAAAAAGGCACACATCACGATTTAAAACAGCAAAAAGAAAAGGTTTATAAGAGTTTGACACTTTAAGAGGCACAGCAGTAAAAGGTATGATAATAAAAAATGAAACACAAGGAAATGGTGAAATAAAGGAAGAGAAAATCAATAAATAGGATAAAATATAAAATACATATTAAATAAAATAATAAAAATGTATTAAAAACCCAAACAAGACATAAATAATAGAAATAATAATATTAATAAAAGTCAGTTGATTTAAACACAGTCAAATAAATAATACAAGTCAAAAGCTATAAAATAAAATAAAACAATATAAAAAGAACCGAATATTTAAAGGGACGAAAGACCCTTTAAAAGATGAGTGTCGCTAATAAAAAGCCAATTTAAAAAGATTTAAATGTCCGCTGAGTCGGTATCTCTGATATTTCCTGATGTTCCACAGTTTGGGAGCGTAGTGGATAAAAACAGCCTCACCCATTTTACTTTTAGGGACTTGGGGAATGTTTAAAAAGCCAGCTGAAGATGACCTCAGGGCTCGTCCAGGGACATCAAATGATAGTGAATCGATGAGATATTATGACGTACTTTGAGGGGCTATCCTTCAGATAATTGGATAATTGATAAATGTATGATAACCTCTCCAAATATTGGCAACTTCCATCATTTACGAGTACATTTTGTTGCACACACCCTGACTTAAACCTCCAAAATTCTCCCTTTTGCCTCTCAGTGTCACCCTACAACGCAGCCATCTTGTTCCTTATCGAGCGACGGGGAAAGTGTGGTGGTTGATGCCTCGCTTTCCCCTTTTTTTTAACTGACACTCAGCCATCTGCTTTGTTTAGCGTCGGTGTTTACCCCTCCCTCCTCCACAACATAATTTCCTGCGTGTGCTGGCGATAGGTCTCCATAGAAACCGACAACAACAACAACAACAACATAACCGTGTCTGTGTTTGCTGGCATGTGGAGGGCATATAAAGACGGAGAGCGAATTCCTGGACTGACCTTTCTGTCTGTATTCGGATCACTTACGGCTGCCTTTGTCCCCGAAGGGTGTGATGCATTCTGGGAAATGTGGCACACTACCTGACCAGAGATATCTGGCTTTATTGTTTGTTTTCCTCACACTACCTCACAGGATATATTTTAGTTTCAAGCTACTGTACCCCATTTTTGGAATGTATATAGTTCACTCTTTCATTTGACTGGTATATTTGGAAGTAGTCTAATTTATTCTGTATATTTATATTATACTAATCTAAATAAAAGTATTTTTGGCTGCAAATTTGGTCTTTTTAAAACCTTTCATTTCTATTTTTTATCATTTATTTTTTAATTTAATTCAATTGTTAAGCTTTTTTAAAGATTTTGAAAATTGACGGTCAAAATGCTTCTGTGACAAAACAATTTCCCAACTTGGGATAAATAAAGTATATCTATCTACCATCCACTCCTGCCTGTGGCTACCGCTGCCCATCCGTCCAGGTGGATGCATGGCTTTGATTGGTTCAGTCTGTCGCCCTGTCTACTTGTGAGTGGCAGTAATTGGCATGGCAGTAGGCAGGCCCATCTTTCACATGTGGTCAGCCGTCATCGCCCTGATTGGGCCGGGATCGCTCCCCCAAAGTGAGGGCTGGTGATCCCTGGGGGCGGGGCATAGAGAGCCTGTTAGCATGTCAACATGTTAGCATAACTGACCAGAGACCAGTGCTGGACTGGGATAGTTAATGCCTGGGAATGCACCATCAGCCAAATACAACGTCCAAACATTTTAACCAGTTGCCCTATAATGCAAATTTACAACTTCATATTTGTATTTGGTCTCCCTGCTTTAATGTTCGAACAGCTCTTTATTCTTCTCATACTGCCTGTGCTGCAGCACCTCTTTTCACCCTCTGTCTGAAACCATAGCCAAGTCTGCTCTGATTGGTTAGCTGGCCGGCTCTGTTGTGAGTGGTAAGTTGCTTAGAGATGTCCCGCCCCTTAGCCTATCAAGTACAATGCGTTGGAGCGCTAGCTAATAGCAGCTAACATTCATAGATGCTAGTTTAAGACACACAATGCCAAGAACAATTGATATGATTAGGAAACTCTACATGTTGTGGAAGTATCTGTTTACCACTGGCCTGATACTTCTAACCAATCACTGATCATGATCATTTAATCAGCTGATAGCATTGTGTGGTCTACTGTAGTTGAGCTTCAGTGTCCTGGGTACTCTCACTCACCATGCTGGGGTCAGAGAGTGTACAGAAGGAAACTTGAGACAAAGCTCAGTCATAGTGTACACAAAGACAAGCACACGAGGGGGCGGCTGCTGGAGGGACTTTGGTTTTTTGTTCTTGTAAATCCATAGCCGTCATATGTTTGCAATTAAAGCCCGTCTGTACTGTGTGTTTACAGAGCGGTGCAATCAATGTAATTGTGAGAGGGTGTTCCTGACTGAGACGTCTGTCTTATTTCTCTCTGCCTGGGTTCAAGTGGATGGATTGTTGTTCCCAGTGTTTCTCATTTCCAAATGTAAATGCATCCCTTGATTTGTATCAGCCACTGTATACACGGCTCATTTTTCCTGGATCAAATACAAACAACCAGGGCTCCATTTCAAGAGTCAGACGTCAGCTCAGATCTGTGTCAGCAGCGTTGTTCAGTCGGAGGGAAATCTGTTCACACAGGATCTAAAAACGTGGATCAAGCTTAAATAAAAATCATAGTGTCCCTTTACTTTTCTCAGGCTTTAGTTTGTTAAAAAAAAGTTCTGCACCTGAAGATCTGAACGTTATTACAGCGTTTGATCTCGCTCTGCAAGAGGCATAACTTGCTTAATTGGAGGTGTGTACTTTGCTGAGGCCACAGCATTCCTTACTATTGAAACTGTCAATGTGTTAGCCATTCAACAACAATTACTTCATTTATAGGAAATGGGAAACATTGTTTTGTACTCACTTCTGAACTGTTTTTTTTCTATGTTTCACCATGGAAACTAAACCTGCGGCTGTGCCACAGAGACAAAGCATTTTTTTCTTCCTCTGAAGGCAAACTGAGGACAAAGTGCCTGGAAGAGAGGGCGAAATAAATCTGCTCTATTAATGAGAAATTGAAATTAGCAAAACCCAAACAAGGAACCAGTCATTTGATATTTCTGATAAAGAGCGTAAGCACAAAGGCGTGATACATGCCGGCACGTCCTCAGAGAGAGGTTGCTACAGTCATCCGTCGCAGAGCAGTGGGATGTTTCTGAAGGTCCCTGAACCATTGTTGATCACTGCTGTGATTCAAATCAAGCACCTGGGTTTCTGCACAGCTTCAAATTAGTGTAATTAATCTATTTCCAAAGTTTATTTTATGTCATGCCACAAGCTCTGAGGCACAGCATCGCCTTTTTTCCTAAATGCTAACACCAGCATGCTAACATGTTTGTAGTGACAGTGCTAACTGATGCTAAGCATGTTCAGCGGCTCATTCTGCACGTTAGCATGCTAATGCTAGCTCAATATAAAGTACATCTTAGGTGGAGGAGATGCCATTCTCTTGCACAATTTTATTTCAAGTCTGTTATTCCGTTCCTTATTTCTATTTGTTTTGTGTCGTATTTATATTTATGTTGCATCTTTGGAGGAACCTGGGACTTTTTATAATACTCTGTCTACTCTGTAGCTACTTTTCACATGACAATACAATCTTATGTACATTTTATTACGACGTCATCTCGCTGCTGTGTTTCTATGATTTACTTTACAAAGATGTCTTCTTAATCAACCAAGTTTGAAGTCTTTTCCATGGACAATCTGTTGATATAGAGTCAGGTTTTATGACTAGTGTCTTTTTTCTTTGTAAGCTCAAACATGGCAAATATCCGTTAACCAAAGGGCTCGATTGGATCAAGTCTGACATTTTTCTTGCCTCACAGCAGCTCCATTTACAACATCAACAAGGACAACAATTAGGACATGAAACAGGAAAACAGACATTTAATTTGACATTACAGTCACTGAATATGATATTATCCAGACCCTTTAGTATACTTTTGATACAGGATTTAAGTCTGTATTTGATTTCAAGAATTCAGTCTAACTGTATTCATTTGTGGGACCCTGTACCTCGTATTTATTGGTAAAAATTCCGATTGATTCATATAGTCTCTCAGTATAAAATGTGAAGTGGTAGTTATAAGAGAGGTTCAACAGAAATGTGCAAAATATACAGATGAATGTGGATTTACAGTGTGGAATATATGGGATGACTCATAGAATATGACACATGCAAACAAACTGAACCTAGGTTGAACACTTTTCAAGGTTAATTTTAGTGCAATAATAACCCTTGAAAACAATGGATTCCTGAATGTAAAGGAACCAGTGTGAAGTACCCCATCTCACCCTGTGCCCTCTGTCTTGTCTTGCAGGTGTCAGGCAGCTCGGCGGGCTCCCCGGCCGGCTCCTCCGCCCCGTCCACCTCATCGCGTCAGTACGCACGGCAGCGCATCACACGCGTCAACCTCAGGGATTTAATTTTCTACATGGAGCAGGAGAGAGAGACCGCCCACTCGCTTCTCCTCTACCGCGCCCTGCTCAAGTAGCCTCAACCTCCCCTCCACCCCTCCTCCCCCCTGCCACGTGCCTTCAGATCAGGTCTAATGTTTCAGCTCCGTGTCTCCATGTGTGCTGTAGTGACGTTTCATGTAGCTTTTATTAAGAAGAGAGAGAGACAAAAGACCGAGAGAAAACATACAAAAATAAATCCATGTTTTAGATTCACAATGAGTAGGTAGATCATTGAGTTTAAAGGCCATGCTACGGTGGCAGACAGGTGCAAACGCACTACAGAGCGGGAAAAAAACGTCCATTAGGAGAAACATGCTGCAGTTTCAAATATCAAAACACTTATGTGCCAAAACACGTGCAAATTAAAAACATGTTCACCAACTTTGAGTTCACATGCGCAGCGTTTACTACGAAACGCTAATCAAACTACAAATACAAAGCTTTGTATTTGTAGTTTGATTAGCGTTTACTACGAAACGCTAATCAAACTACAAATACAAAGCTTTGCAAGATGCTCAAAACACAACGGGAAGCAGGGGACGTTAATAAGTGACGCACACACCTGGGACCGGTTGTCCAACTGTCTCTGTTGTGTTTCAAACTTAAACGTATTTTGTCAGTATGTGTGAGATGACTAGGTTAGCTACGTTAGCTCGCTAGCTTACAGCAGATCTGCAATAATATCGCAAAGAAGCATTTGATCAATATGTTAAAAATAAGCCAATGAAACATACATTTTAAGTATGTTTCCAGTAAGAGTGACAGTTGGCCAACTTTAAAAGCTCTGAACGTCAACAAGCGCTCTGTGCGTCACTTTTGGTGTCGCTGTTTCCGTTGCGTCTTGCGCTTCTTGCAGAGTTTCGTTTATGCAGTTCTCTTAGTAAACGTTGCACATGTTTTATCAGGTTGGTGAAGCTGTTTCTCCATTTGCTCGGTTTTTGCACATTTGTGTGTTTTTATTTGCATTGTTTTTAAGACTGGAGCACGTCTCTCTAAACGGAAATAGTTCTTTGGGTCGTTGCATCACGTTTGCACCTGTCGGCCTCCGTACAAACCAAATTCTTTGTGTTGGATTTGTCACAGGAAGAAAAGGGGCTTTAAATGTTGCGGGACTCAAACCAAGACCTGTTCGATTTTCTTTTTTTTTACGTCGTTGGCAGCAGCTTCAATAAACCACGTCAGAGTAAGGATTATTTTGGCCGAGACAAATATACTCATCACCTCGATACAGCCTCCGATATTCTCCACCAGCTGCTGAACGTAGCTTCACTCACTAAATAAGAGACTTACGAAACGATAGGATTCCAAACAACAGCACCACGTCTATCTACTGTAGGTGTAAATACAGCTAATTGAATTATTTTACAGTGTGTATATTTTTGGTCACGTCATCTCTGTAGGAAGAGGAATAACCCCCGTGTGTCGGTATTATTGAGCCTGATGTTTTGTAAGATGAGAATTAGACTGTGGTTATGAGACAAAGACCCCGTGCCCTTTCTGAAAGAGGTCATTCAACTAAATTATGATCACTCTATGAGACAAGTTTCTGATTGGTCACCCTTGTCAGTATATTTTGATTTACCCTCACTTAATGTGAACTGTTTGTAGGACTAGATGTTGTCTTGCTCAGCTCTTCAAACACTTGCCTAGTTTGGTTTTATTGTATGAACCCTCAGATCAAAAAAGCCATTCCTTTATCTTTTCCTCTCACCCACCTACCTGCACATAATTGGCATTTAATTAAAAATATCAGCTCTTTTTTCAATGATGTGTCCTGAAGTCCGCTTGAACCCCCTTCCTACTTTGGTAAAGACTGAATGAACAAAGCACTTAATGTTGTTGTTTATTTTGATCCCAAATTAAATTTCACTGCTGTAAATTAATATTTAACTGTAGAAGGAAGAAGTTGTTTCCAGCCTGAAATTAATTTGTACATTTAATCCCAATCTGTTTCTATGTTTGTATAACTGACTGAAGACTAAAGGAAGGGCCTGTTTTCACACGTCGTCTTTTTTTGTCGCCTTTTTTTTTTATCGTATTACGTAATCATGTCAACCATGTACTTTATGTTTTATTTGTATTTAACTAAATCTCTTGGCCTCTATGCAGCTTTTTCTTGTCAAATTTATTTAAATATTAGTGACATTTTTGAACAATTGTCGTACATTTCGACAGCACTTTTTTTACCCGACAACTCGAAGCTGTCACTGTAACATAATAGCAAAGAATTATTCATTTGAAGTCAAACAGCGTTGCCAACTTCTGACAAAAGGTGGTTATTTTTAACAATTAATATATTTTATTTTCATTAATTCCCCCTTTTTTTGATTGGCTTTTTAGCTCAACATTCATATTTTCTATCCACAGAATACCATGTTTTAAAAACAAGCACAACAATGTTTATTGTGGTGAGAAAGGAAAGATTTTATCCGTGATTTCTATCGTTTCCGTTTCACAGGAAGACATTTCTACGATTATTATTACAGCTTTTTAGCCAAAATATTAGGACAATATTACTCATGTAAACAGACGGGGAAAAAACATTTCAATGTAAGGATGATTTGTAAATATTGTTTACAAAACTATGTGTTTATTAGAACCACCTTATTTTTGGTAAACTCTTGTACATATCTTGAGAATTTCCTGTTTGTGTGAAAAACAATACTGATGTATTTGTACCTATTTTGTAAAGGAATAAATAAGCTGTTTACTAAACTGAGCAGATGCTGACTCTGTCCTTTTCTTATTGTGTTTGTGTTTCACTGAACGCACATTAGAAATGACCTGTGGGACGCTTAACAGGTGGATAGTAATGAAGTACATTTACTCATCATACTTATGGTCAATTTTGAGGTACTTCATACTTCATTTTGGAGGGAAATACTATACTGTATATTTATCCGACAACTTCAATTACTCGTTACTTTACAGATTAATATTATTAGGTAATACAACATATAAATCGACTAACAAATAAATAATATAAGTTAAGATCTAAACTTAATACAATGAACTCCCCCTATGGACATCCAGTAATTGAATATATACATGATTCAGAAATGGGCCATAATAACTATTTTTAATTGTGTACTTCAGTATATTTTAATTCTAATCATTCTGTTTTGTTACCTAAACAGAATTTTAAATACAGAACTTTTATTCGTATTTTTGCAGTTTTATTGCAAGTTTTACTCAGTAATGGAAGACTCAGATGTTTACTGAAAGTCATAATACCACGTTGTAGAAATACTCCGTCACAAGTACAATTACTGTATTCAAAATGTTACTCAAATACAGAAGTATGAGCATGAAAATATACTTAAAGTACACAAAGTAAAAGTACTCATTATGTATAACGGATATCATATCACTGGATTATAGTTAAAGAAAATCATTTAAATTCTGCAGCTGGTAAAAGTGGAGGTACATCTAATGACTTGTAACACTGCCAGGTATTTTAGTCCTTAATAGTACGTCATAATTCACTCGAATCGTTATAATAAAAATACTGTGATAAAAAATGACCTGCAAAAAAACTTCGTGGACTAAAAAGAACAAAATCTGCCTCTGAATGGAGTACAAGTATGAAGCAGCACCTAAATCTAAAAGTACTCATCATCCAAAGTGACCATCTTTTTTAATCATGTATATATTACAGGGATACAATTATTGATCTATTATTGTGTTGAACATTTTAAATGGTACAGCTGGCAAAGCAGGGCATGCCTTTAATAGCCTCTAATAACGCCAAGTATCTTAATCCGAAATGGAGCATCATGCTGTATCAGGTGATGTGTTTTTGTATTAATACAGTACATGCACTTCTCCCTCCTTTGAAACTCAACAGGACTAAAGAAATGTAATGTTTTCTGGAAGATGACTTCCTAACTGAGCAGCACTTTCCCTCTTTTTACTCCTCACTCTCTGAAAGGAAACGCTGTTATCTTTTTGCGAGACAGTTTTACTAAAGTCAACCTCTTATTCAGCCGTCTTCATTTCCACTTCTAACATTGCACATGCTAAGTACAAGCGCCGCTGCTCCACTATGAAAAGTCCCCCTAGGTTTCTGCTGCTAATTAAGGAGAAGCATTTTCAGAAAAGACCAAACTGTTTAACTCGGTGCAAAATATTGGAGTTTTGGAGCTTATTGGTTTTTTTCAAGATCTCTGCCTATTCCTCAGTCCCTCTGGAGCTGCATCCCGCTGATCTGGATTCAGCCCCGCAGACCTGACCGCTCTGCACAAATAAACGGAGAGAGCCCCACATATGGAACTGTAAACTGGGGAGATTTTACAGATTGGATCAGTTCAAATACAGGACATTAAGGGATGCATTTACTGAATACAGCAGCCACATACATGCTGAGATTCAGTGGGCTTTAATTAACGCTGTGAGGGTGTAAGGACAGGGCGTATCATTTTATGTACAAACTGTAAAGCCTCTGAGATAAATGTGATATTTTTTATATTGGGCTATATGAATAAAACGTTATTGACTGGTTAATTTGTTAATTGACTGATTTATTGATTGGTTGATTGGTTTGTTGATTGGTTGATTGGTTGATTGGATGTGCAGTGGTGGAAGCGTGTAAAGCGTGTGTGCATTTGTTTTGGTAATTGTAATAAAATTAATTAGCTTTTTATCCCAAAGCGTTAAGTAGCCCAGTTCCTTTAACTGAAATTAGAAAAACTACGGTCTTTGAACACCTCTTTGGAAGTTACAGTCCTTAATTGAAAATGTTACTTAGTGGAAGTACAGAAGCACTCAATTTCAAAACGTACTTCAATTATCAAGAGTAGAAGTACTTAATCTGCAGAATGGCTCTTAAATCTTAAAGAATATTATTGTTTTGGCTACCAACTAATGCATTTCATGGTGTATTAAGTCAATATTGAGCCAACTTTTGTTACTTTTTTAATACTTAAATGTATTGGACTAAAAAGTACTATATTTACCTCCAAAGCAGAGTATAGAATTCAATGGAAAAATACTCTATGGTATTAAAATACTCCATTATAAGTAAAAGTCCGCCATTGAAAAGGTTGAGTTAAGAGGAAATAAAGAAGTATATTCATTAAAATGTACATTAAAAGGACTCTTAGCTCTTTTACATTACTATAGAATATTCAGATTTTATTTCCAACAAATGCACGTCTTATCATTTCACTATTTGTTAATGTTGAGCCAATTTAGTAACTTTAAATACTGGGTACATTGGTAGTACAGCATGTCATACAAGCATATGTGAAAGATAGCAAGTAAATATGAATGTCGAATAAATGTAATGGAGTAAAAAGTACAATATTTGGTTTGAAATGTAGTAGAGTAGAAATATAAAGTAACATAAAATGGTAAATACTGAAGTAAAGTACAGAACAGTTAGTCAAAATAGTACAATACTTGATTAAATGTGCTTTAGAACATCATCTTCAACCCCAAAAATCACCAATTAAAGCTAAGCTATGCAGTTTTTATGACAGAAGTGAATGCTAAAACTGAGCCTGATTTATTTTTCCTCTCCAAAAGGTAACTGGAAGAACGTGAAGGCAAAGAGACACCGGTCAGGTATACATCAGTACATCCTTTTATTATCGCAAATATGCAAGAAAAGTCAAATGGAGACACTGTAAATGAACACATGCCCTTTAATACCACAGTCTAATTGTTTTAAACACTTTAAATAATATACATTTGCACCTTATTATACCCTTTGAAATGTTTTTAATCCATATGTACACAATGTAATGCTGTTGAATTATTTCCATTCTTTTTTTTTTCCTTTGTGACGAGGACTTTAGAGGTCTCTTAAAAACGAGGGTCCCGTTTGAAACCCAGAGTCCTGATAATTCAATATACAATAACTGTACAACTGACCCGCCTCAGAGGTGGAGTGAATGCTATTTTTTTTAAAGTGGCTGAAACACTGACCAGCACTTCATCGAAAATGTTTGAACAAGTCTCTGAAGTGTTTTCTTAGCTTTGTAGTTATTTATACGCGGAGTCAAAAAGGGGGCCTCCGAGGTTTGGTTATTGCAGACAGAAACTCAAAAAACTGCATTTTTTCGTTCCTTTTTCTCACTTTCTGTGCCGCCATTTATGATTTTATTCTAATTCTTTTGTGACTCCTCATTGCAACATGAGTGAGTAAACATGCCTTTGTTTCCTTCCACCCTAAAAAAAAGAAAAAAGAAAAGGTCATTCCTGCAGATGTTTGGTATCTCAACTCCACGTCTTTTCGAGTTTCCCACACCCAAGTGGGTCAAAGATCTCGGGACCAGGAGCTGTATGGTAGCTTCTGCTCACATTTGACTGAACACCTCTTTAAAAGCTTGTTTCATGATGTTTGTAATTGCAACATCAGTGAGAAAACATGCCCTTTTCTTCCCTCCCTCCCTTAAGGAAAAAGAAGGTAATTCCTGCACATGTTCGGTTTTAGTCTCAACTCTGATTCCTGGTTTTTGATGACACCCAACTGGGTCGAAGATCAGCAGCTGTACAGTAACTTCTGCTCAGATTTGACTCATCAGTTTGCTTCGTTGCCGTGTGGTCCAACAGAGTAGGAGGGCGATTTTTTTTTTGAGAAACCAGGGCATGGGGATGACACAGCAGCAGGGGGTGCAAGCCGAGTTTTCTACTGGCACTGATGCGCTTGGGAGCCTTCGGGGGAGGCGGAGAGGGGGGGGGTGGCTAGAGGATCGCTGTGAAGAGCCCAACATGCCTCAGCAACATGAAAGGCCTGGTTGACCATTCCCTTTGAGGCGACTGGATGCAAAGGCGCAGGCCACTGGCAGGTCACAACAAAGATGGGCTTGATTGTGAGCGAGACCCCCGAGGAGGAGTGGGGATCTGCACTGGGAGCTACACTAACACCCAGCTCATCTTCACCCAATCACTGGCCTTATTTAATCACCCCTCCAGAGCACATATTACCACAACACGGTCCAAAAAACGACCTCTGATTTTGACAGTTTAACTCAAACAAATGCCCGAGCTCTCAAAGATCAGAATGGACTCCTTCTTTTTTTATATCAGTCTTTTGGACGGGAAGAAACAGCATCTGTGAGTTACACACAAATACAAAGCATGAAAAACTTGGCCTTTCTTGTAGTCTGTCTTTGATCCAGAAATGTTGAGAATAACACCAAAAGAATGAGAGCAGGATAGGAGTAAATGCCACCCACTCGCCTCTTTGTGAGCGAGACGCTGATGCTGGGAGTTTACTTTGGGTTCTGCCGTACGAACATGTGACAAACCAGCGAGCATAATCTTGGCTTAGAAGTGACGATATTGAAACAAACAGAGACTTTGGCTCTCAAACTTTGTCCTGCGAGCTATTCTCAACTAAACCAGAGGCCTGGAGGAACACATGTTGGTATATCCTGTATAATGCATTGTGGCTATAAACTGCAAAAAGAGATTCTGTTTGTACAATCAACAAAATATGCACCTCGTCTCCTTTGGTGTCTATTTTTTGTTCTGTTGTTTTTAAACGTGGCGTTGGTCACAGGGTTCATCAAGTGACAAAAAGTGCAAAGAAAACATTTAGCATTTAGAGTACACCTCTTTCTGATATACTGGTCCACGTTGGTCCTCAAGTCTTTAACATTCTCCCTCATCAAACTGGAATATACTTAGAACTTGTGCAATTTCAAATTGACTTCTGCAAAGGTTTTGTGCCAGTGAGAAAGAATCCGATCAGAGACCCGAGATATGTTTTCGAGCTAATAAGCAGAAATTCCAGAGCACGTTTTATGTGTGCTACACATTTGACTATAAACAATTTTGAAAGATCCAGGTTCTCTTCCTTCCCTCGTTTGAACAATGGGACTTTTTCCGGCTCTGAATGCATTGCCAGCCAGATCGCTTTAGCCACATAGCCTGCAGACATCTGAGTTTCTGCAGCTACTGCCAAGAAACGCTCCCTCACAAGCTCTCAAAGCCTAATGAATACAACGTTCATACATCCTTCATATTGGAGAAAGGGAAAAAAAATAAAGAGACATTAAAAATAATCCTATTAATAATAATTGTTTACACCATGTCATGATAAGAACAGCAAAAGGAGCAAGAAGAACATACTTTAGAAACAACAATGAAAATTGTAATAAACAATCAGTTTGGCAAACGATGCTGCTTTCGGGCGAGGTGCCGCCGTCCGTAGCAAGGCCTGTGGAGCGAGGTGGTGGGGGGAGGGGGGAGGGTCTCTGGGTCTTGGGGGGATTTGGGGCCTTTTGGGGGGGGGGGGGGGGTCACGAGAAATGGGATTATGTCCTCTTCCTGTCATCATTAACAGCGTCCTGTCTGCCAAAGCTTTATGTCCCACAGCAGGCCAGACAAAGTTGGAGTAGGTGTGTGTGTGTGTGTGTGTGTGTGTGTGTGTGTGTGTGTGTGTGTGTGTGTGTGTGTGTGTGTGTGTGTGTGTGTGTGTGTGTGTGTGGATTCATTGAGATTTTCACTTCAAAAAAGGGTCAGGATACCAGTCACGGTGCTAAAAATGGTTCAAGTGAGCTGCTGTCGAGTCCATTTGTTTTCATCACAGTCTCTTTGGGCGTTGTTTAAACATAATCAAAAACTCTTGCTGCTGCTGATGCTTTTTTTCCTTTGTTTGGAATTACATTCCCCTTTGAGTTCTGCAGAGCCGGCGAGGTTAACAAGCCTCTGCTAATACTTAGGTATATTGGAACCGGGCGGTGAGTGTCCTGTTGGAGGGGGGGCAGGGGGAGGCAGGGTGGGGTTTGGTGGTGTGAGATCGATGGAGGGAGTAATCGGTAGGGTTGACAGTCCCTTTTCCCAGGATGCTTTTAGTCCAGGGGTTCCTGTTTTATCCTGATGGGCGTGTTCATGGAGAGGCTTCGTCGGTCCTCGCGACACAACACGTACTCGCTGAACTGGGACGAGTCCACGCCGCCGCCGCAAGACGCCGCCACGCTGAAACCCTTCTGGAAGAGACGCTCCAGGACCTGAAGAGAGAGGAGAGAAGAGGGGGAAGAGAAGCTGATTAAAAACAGAACTGCCATAGCTATGGAGGTGAATTAAAATGATAAGTATTACTGATAGAGATGCAGGATTCAAACTGTATAAGGAAAAAGCTCAACATTTTGAGTAAAAGTTCCACAGAGGTTCATTTGTTTCTTGCAGAGAATTGACATCACTCTCTGTGCGTTGCTAAACATGAAGCTACTGCTAGCTGCCGGCTAACGTAGCTTCACACAAATACTGTAAACAAGATGATAGATACCTTTGATTTTCTAAAGTGAAATGGTGATCTGGAGCCTTTTTAAACTATCTGAACAAACAAGAAACAGTCAGTGTGTACATGGCTGAATTTTAGAACTTGTTGAAGGTGGAATTTGCAACCTTTCGAACGAGCTAGCTTAGCTGTTAGCGGTAGCATCGTATTTGTTGTACAGATGGGAGTGGTGTCAATCTTCTCATCAAACTCTCTGTAGGAAACTCATTGAGCCTTTTCCCTTTTTACTTTTAATGTGAACCCATTTATGAGAGTGTTAAATACTTGTAAAATGTGCTTTCAGAATCAGAGAGTTGTTTCCTCCATAACAATAATGACGACTTTTTAGAAAGTTTAATGATATCTCATTAGATTCACTTTTCAAAAAGGAATCATCATTTAAAATAAGGCAGAGATCCTCACTTTATGACATCCATCCATCAACCTCAGATCTTTGCCACAACATACACTCTGTGTCGTTAACCTCCCCCTCCTCCAATCACACGTAGAGATGGAATAAAACCAGACGTTATCGACTTCACACCACCTCTGCAATATTCATGCCGCTTGTGCAGGATTGGCTCCTGAACCGAGGGCATGAGCTCAAAGGGATGAGGAGAGCGGCGTGTGAGCGTGAGGTGTTTTCAGGGGGCTGCGTTGAGCCGAGCGCCGTGATTACTGGAGCTCCTAATTTGAGTAATGAGGCCGGGGTGAGAGGAGAAGTGAGGTCCGTGAGCTAAGGAAGCAGCGACGTGTTGGGAATGAGGAGTTATGGGAGATCTGTGTGAGGACCAAGTGTCGGAGCTGCCGGGTGAGACGTTAGCCCTCGAGTGTACACACACACACACACTCGTCCAAATGCAGATTCGCTAAACACGTGAACTCCAGGATCCTTTTCCCCCCCCTTATCTGCCGTTATCCTTGTGGGATGTTGTGTTGTTTTTTTTTTGGAGGGGGTATATCTAAATCCCAGTGCGAAGGAGTGCTGTGTATTTACTTATTCCCCCCGTCCTTTTTTAATGCAGTGTGCAGCGCATGGAAATGAAAGGTCTTCGCCGAGGGATAACTAACCCCTTTACTGCCAGACACAGAGCCAGAGAAGTTCACACTAAATAGATCGGTTTCTTCAGATGCCCACACACACATGCACTAATGGCGCAGAATGACCTCTCTAATTACAAGAGCAGCAGTGGGCTAAATTGGGGGGCATTTTAGCCTGAAGGATGAAGAGCAATAATTGCAGAAACAAAAATGACTTCACGAAGAATGCAAACGTACAAATGATACCAAACAAAACTTGCAGCACACACGTGATCCCCGACATCCTGATTAAACTGAAATGCAACCCGACATGCCGCTTGTAAGCATTAAGGGACCACTTGGAAAAGTTACCCCCTCCTCTTTTTGTCCTCTGGCCATACGACGACGACAAACTCTGTAATTTGTGAGACAGAAGGGGCGGCAGACAGCTGATGGTGAGGATGGCTAATTAAGAGACCTGCCCAAGCATCAAACATTCCCAAACCCATGACAGACGACGAGGAGCCTAACGATTATGGAAATGATATTACATAGCCTTCTTTGATCATTGCATCACATTGCATTTCCCCCCCCTCCACATCATCTCTTAACGCATGTGGGACTGTCATGTTCGGCAATGAATTTGGTCACAGAGGAGACTGGCCTGATCAATAAAGATAGTCTGAAAAACACTTTTATCATTAATGCATGGCAACACAAAAGACTTTAGGATATTATTTCAGATAGTTAACTGATTCAAGGATACTGTAATGACTATGAGAAGCCGTGAAAGAAACTTCACTTTGACACAGTGCCGCGGGGGGGGGGGGGGGGGACAGCACACTGAATAATTAAGACGTATCTGAGCAAAAGGTTTTAATGTCCACGAGACATATTGTCCTGAAATCAATCCCGGCTGACGACAGAAAGTAAAGCCGCCCTCTTAAAAAGCTGAAACATGGTGGCTCTGATCAGAACAACACACTGCAGGCTGCATGTTCCAGATTCCTCTGCTTACTTTCCTGCCTCATTTGACAAAACCACAACAAAAAACTATCACAGACATCGGTTTGGTTGAAGTTTCTTCCAAAGCATGTTGATTCCATGAAACTGAATTACAGCTAATTATTCCTTCTCATGTGCCATACCTTGAACTTCGAAGCATTGGCCACAACTCTGGGAAGGTTTACTCTGATTATGTCATCTAGTGTCAAAACGGGAAATCAGAAAACTAACCAACTTTGAAAAATAGACTCCTAGAAATAAAAGGTGCCAACGAGGGTTCTTGGGTTTGACCCCATAAAGAGAACCTTTGTTTTGTTGCTCGTAGTACCTTTTATACATTCAACACCTGGAACACTTTCAGCAGGTTTGACCTGGAACCACATGTGGGGATGTATCCAGAGCCTTTCCACCTTTAAAGAGTTCCAACGGTTTTTAATAACAGTTTTCTTTAAATGCCACTTGTTTAAGCGTTTCTTAAATGCTCTTAATGCCTTTCATTTTTTTGTGAAGCACTTTAAACTGCCTTGTGTTGAAAGGTGCTATATAAATAAACTTGCCTTGCCTCACAAGAACCTGTCCATGAGTTTCACGAGTGTATTACATCAGAATAATACACATTGAAATATTCACAGGGTTGTTTTGTAAGGGTTTAACCTAAGACCCTACTGTAAAGTAAAACCATATGTGGGGATCTTATCCAGAGCCTTTCCACCTTTAAAGGGTTCTAACAAGAACCTATCCACGTTCTAGGCACAACATAAAAACGATATACCTGGAACCATATGTGGGGATGTTAGATATGCTTTTGTGAGGGTCACACCTATGATCCTACTCTTAAAAAAACACATTTTATCCTAAAGATGTGCCAAAAAAACTAGTTTTATTTTAACCCATGGTTCACAATCTCAGTCTCCGGGGTGTTGGAGGATGCTTTCAACACAAAAGGAACAATAGTTTCTTTCATAAAAGGAGTCAGAGCAGGAAAACGGTTCTTCTTCGTACGCAAAAAACCTGTCTCTAGGTTAAACCCCATCTTGAGGTACAACCTATCTCATTTCTACGAGTGTTTTATCACATGATGGTACTTCAGTGTTTTCCAAAGTTTGCTCATTCTACCCCAAACTAAAGTTCCTGCTCTGCGTGCAATCGGAGCAGGAAGCTGGATCAAAGCTTCCTCCCCGGTGGTCCTTCCACATTTGAAACATAATAAACCATTCTCACTGTTACCGGGTTCAATGGCTGCACAGGGATCTGTCCCCATCACACACACACACACACACACCATATCTCACAGAGCTGCCACTCAAACTGGGGTTGCGACAGGGAATGCGGAGGGGGTGGGTGTACATGAGCCTCACTCCTCTAACCTCCCAGCACATTTCCAACACGGGGAAGATGGCGGGGCAGGAATCAAAGTGGAGGAGTCTCAGGGCTGAGAACCGGAGCACGATGTAATATTGATGGCCACCGGAGTGCTGCTCTCTCAGGAGGCGCTGGAGACACTTGCTCTTCATGGCACCGGGCTCAGAGTTGATTGACACGTATGACACTCATGTGATGGGCCCCTCACTCTGGGGGGTCTCTTTTGTTTAACTATGCACCGTCTTTAATATGCGACTAGTCTCTGCATCGTATCCTCCGCTTAACAAAAGCATCTGGCACAAAGCAGCCGAGAAGCTCCAACTCTTTCTAATTCTCCGAGCCATCTGCCAGCTTTTTTTACAAAAAGGAATTACAAGCGACGCAAACACTTTGACAGAGTGATATATTCTTTCGGCATTGGACAACATTCGTCATGTACGTTACGGAGGCTGAGCTAACCATTACAAATGGACTCTTTGATTTAAAGTGAATCCACACACACACAGTAGTTTAGTTTAGGGGACTCTTGTGGCGACGCAAGCCCCTAACCCGGGCAGCGTAAATACCCTCAGAGCGAAGGTAGGGAGGTATTTGGGGAAAGGTCAGTCCTCAAAAGGGACTGCAAGAACCTTAAGGACTAAAGTGAGCACTTGAGGAGGAGAAACTCACTCTGCCGGACTCCATAAGTAACCGTTTCTCTCTCCTTTCACCTCAGACAAAAGCGTGACTTCTCTACGGGTGGGCGGGACATCTAGAGCAGTAAGGCTTCATCTGATGGGTCAAATATATTAACATGCAGAGTGTGAATGTATGGCAAATTGAATAGAGTATCATTCATTGGAGTTCCAGCAGTCTTTGCGATTCGTCTACTGCACTGGTTTCCGGCGTTGTGATGCTAAAACTACAGGAACCAGTGCGGGAACATAAAGTGAATACACTTACTTAATGTAGTTAACTTAACTCAAGATTGAATGGTACTTTATACTTGTATGTTAGAAGGCACATATTGGCTATGATTAAGATTGTTACTTGTATTTTACTTTATGAACAAGACTTGATTATCTTTGAATTGGAGTCACTTATCTGTTCTTGATTGATGACGTTTCCCTTCACTATGTTTAAATGACAGTAATAGTTAATGCTGTGTGTATTTATATTTCATCTACAAAATAAATGACCAGCTTGTAAAAATGCAATTCTGTCGCCCGTAATAAATTAGCTTGAACCGTAGCGTGAAGTAATTATTACACCTCGAACAACTGCAACATTTAAAAGCTGCTTACACAGTAATCCATCATTAATAATGACCCAATAATGTAAAACTCAAGGGACAGTCTGAGTTATGAGTAATTATAATTAGTTTAAGTGGTTTAGTGAATATATTTACACTTTCATTTAAGTAGGATTTTTTATAAAATACTTTTAATTGAAGAGAAGAAGTGCTGATACCACCTTCCTTCACTAATGAATCATCTTGATTATCAGCCATACATCCAACCAATGATACTCGAGTTATTCAAAAGGGCCTTCTTGTGCTCAATCAGGTTCATATTTGTATTTATGCCTCTACTGGGACATGTCTCCATGCTCTAATGTTCATATAGCTCTTTATGTTTCTCATACTGCCTGTACTGCAGCTCCTCTATTCACCCTCTGTCTGAAACCAGAGCCCAGTCTGCAGCCCAGTCTGCTCTGATTGGTTAGCTGGCCGGCTCTGTTGTGATTGGTCAACCGCTTAGAGATGTCACGTACAATGTGTTGGAGCGCCAGTGTTACATCGTGATGTCACTATGTTCAGGAAGTAAGCCAAGGAGTCCAATGGAGGGCTTTCAGGCAGGGAGTGTGTGGGAGAGAAACTTTTTGGAGGGGATTCTCACCTTTGCAGACCATTTACATGCACACAAATCTAAATAATACACTACAGGTCTTGACCGTCAACATATTGGGATTAATCTGCCGCCTGTTAGACCTGAGTGCCCGGATACTGGGGATACCCCCGCTCCTTCACTACATTAACGTCTTGCCGCTGAGGAGCAGCTGAAGGTGTTTGTGTGGCTGTGTCTGCTCTTAAGAGCTTTCCCTCTCTCCAGCCGGTGAAGGATTGATGGAGTGGCAGAGCGACATGTAAGAGAGTGTTGCGGCGCGTTGCGTTCCCATCCCGGGCAGCAGAGGGACCTCTCTGCGACCGCCTGCGCTGTCACTTTGATGAAGGACGGATCGGCTGTGGTGTGATCCCAGCACTTCATCACGGTGATGTATGGAGCAGCAGGCCCGGCTTCAGCTCTGGGTGTGTGTGTGTGTGTATACCTCTGTGGCTCTTTGGCTAAATGTTTTCCTCCCGTTAAGTGCCTCTGCTGCTCTCTGTTTCTCTCCGCTGGATCTACATCACAGCGCAGGTGGTTCGCATTATTCCCTTAAATTCCAGTCATGACTTCATGGACCAGCTCTCGCCAAGGTGGAGTTGTTTATTCTCACATCTGAACACACCAGATGAAGGACTCAAGTTTCCTTTATAGATATTCTCTCTGAAGATACAAACAGTTAGCATTGTTACTTTTCTAACTTTACATCCCCCCAGCCCTGGACAGTGACTGACTTTGCACATTTTATTTATAAAAATGTCCATATTGGTTATGTCTTCTACTGTCATATTTACTCATATTATTTAAACAAAGTGTGTATACTAGTCTACAGGCTGCTTCGCTCAAGTGTCTATATTTCCATTCATACCGTTAAGAACCTCTTAACACTTTTCTGTATAAACGAAAACATTTTATACCCGTCATATTATTGATGTCAGCTGTAATCTGCACTTTCCTGCTCGTCTTGCACTCCTGGTTTGATGCTAACTGCATTTCCCAGTACGTGTATTCAATATGCAATCAAGTACAAGATGAAAACACAAACGGATCTAATATAATAATGTATCAGAAATCTTGAAAAAAAAGGCTTTAAAAATGCTTGAATAAGATGTTCAACTCTGTAAAATCACATTTATTCAACCTTAAGGATTGTATTTGAACTTCTAAGAGGCTACCTATTAAACCTGTGGGCGTTTTCTCTTTCCTGTAGTGTGTGATATAAGTTTGTGTGCATGTAAATGGTCTGCAGAGGCTAAAATCCCTGTGTTCCCCAGAGGGAAGGATAGGCAAAGGGGCGGGACATCTCTAACCTGTTGACTAATCAAAACAGAGCCAGCACAGGGAGTATGATAAAAATAAAGAGCTTTTTGAACATTAAAGCATGGAGACATGTCTCAAAAATTAGGATAATGGGGCCCCTTTAAGAGGATACAAATGTTGGGAAATCTTAATTGAAGTCTATAAAAGTGGTTCAAAAATCCCTTGAATGAGATGTTTCACTTTGAAGTTCAACTGCATTACTGACTTTAGGGATGTTACTTTATCTTTAAGTGAATAAAAACACAGATTTGCCGTTGCTCAGTGTACAGTAAAGTATGGAGAAACATGTTATCTCATTGTGACCGGAGTATCACAAGGTCTAGCAGTTTCCAGCCTCAGGCCACACAGCAAACGTACCTTTACTTCAATAAAACCATTTGAAACTAAAGTGAATTCTCCATGCCAGTGAGAAGTGATAAATTGAATAGGGAGTGCATTTAAAAAGCTGTCACATATCCATCTCTTCCCTGTCTTCAAACAACCTCATAAAGACTCTGTTCCAGACTTTGGGCAGGGTGTGGTTCCTGCGGGTCGGGGTCCAGGACTGAAATCAGAGCTTATTGTCTCGTGGGTAAGACGGGGGATTATTTCCCTAACCTTCTCATACCTTCACGGAACAATGAGAGAGGACAGAATGAGTAAGTTGTTTAGAAACATATCCGCTTACACCGTAAAAAAACACCTCCATCTGCTCCGTGTGTCCTCATCTACATCGACTCAATGAGCCGGGCCCCTTCGACTGCGCCCACATATGTGTGAGGCGTCAGACGTTGTGTGTGTGTGTGTGTGTGTGTGTGTGTGTGTCTCTTAAAGGGGCCGGCTAGAGACGGAGACTACAGGAAACCTTGCAGATCCTCTGTCTGTTCGCAGGATTTGCAGACTACAATCTAAACAAAACAAAAACTAAATTTCAGACCATGTTAGTCAGACACATCCCATAACCAGCCTCACTGGTAAACAGAGTGGGAAAATGTTGTGTTAGTTGATGCGGCCAATTAATTATATTGCAAGTCATTTAAAAATCTATAAAAGAAGTATAAACCGGTTTAGGCTGTTTGAGAAATTGTAAGTATGGTATTAAAAAATGCAATACGTGTATTTCAATCGCCCTGAGCGGTGTTATATTGGAGTCTTTTTATAAAAAAAGGAGCTGTGTCTTAAAAAGGAGTAAAGCGTAAATTATGCATATCATTTCCCCCCCCTTTCCCATTCCTCTTCTTCATTTATTCGCAGCAAAAACATGGCCGCAGTCCACGCGAGCTTTGTCCCGCTCGCTCGAATCTCTCCCCCCCCCCGGAGGAGGTCTCTCACTTTGGCAGGGGGAGGTGGAGGTGTCAGGGCGCAGTAGCCTGCCTTGGAGAAGCTGCTGGAGGTGGGGTGGGGGGGGGGGGGGTGGGTAGGCTCCTGTATGTGTTGGCCTGTTCATGGCTTTGGGCACCGGAGTGTGTTATATGGTGTGTGTGTGTGTGTGTGTGTGTGTGTTGTGAGGCTGTTATGTCCCCCCCTCTCCCTTCGCTCTCACTCTCACAGACCTCTCGGGGTAACGCAGTATTTTTTATGTCTTACTGCTTTACTCAACTTAGTTTTTAAATGAGATCTCAGTCAGAGTGAGTGGAGGCGAATCCAAATGCCAAACCTGCCTTCAGTCTCCAGGTATGAGGCATGCAGTGAGACGCACCTTTGATTGCCAAACAAAAGACGTTTTTTAAAGAATAAATGTTTAATTTTAAAGCAAAGTATTTTGTGTACAACCGCCCCATGACTGGCTATAAATACCAAACAAAAAAATCAATGACGTTCAATAAAGGCGGCTTATTTACTGACAAAAAGCGCAATGAAAACCGCGTATAGAGCCTCAGGTAAAGGGGGAAAGAAGGGGTTGTAGCCCTGCGTAAGGCTCCATATAGACTTCCCATAACAAAATATAATAATCATGTTTAAAACAAAACATTTAAAGTAAGAAATGTTGACTCCTGTGTGTTTAAAATGAGTATCACAAACCTTAAACTAAGGAAAAGCTAAGATTTCACACCGTGCCAAAGCCACACTTGGAAGCTGCTTCCCTAGCCCATCTTTAGAATAAATTAAAACTACACACACACACACACACACACCTTACTTCACCTCTGACAGTAGCACCATCAGAGTGGCAACAAGCTGTTATCTCTGCTGTGCCAATATGCTTTACAACAAAGGGAAAAGAATCATGCACAAATGCTTTAAATCATGCAACGTTTTTAGGAGCAATTCCACTGATAGCGTGACAGTCTCCTCTCCCTCAGCTAATGCTATGCTAGGTAGCTAAAGTTGAGAGGAGCTGTGTATCAAGGCTCTGGTTGTGCAGTACAAATGCCATCCAGGTGTCTAAGTGTGCATGAAAGTGTTGAAGTGTGGTGGTGAGAGATGGTGTGCCTGCTCAGCAAAAATCCCACGCTGGATAAATAAAAAGTAAACCTAAAATATCTTCTACTTTGGCAACAGGCGTAGAGAGTGTCGAAAACACTGATGTTGACTGACTCGTGGAACGGTTTCTCGTTCCTACGGCTAACCTCGGAGACGACACACACACACACACACACACACACTTAAAATCATTAGCTTCACTTCCTTATGCAGGAGAGACGTATTCCTTAGAAAAATAACGGCTAGCTACAGTTAGCACCTCAGGGTAGAAGTAGAGTTAATACTGTGACACACTTTACTTGAAGTCTTACACACACACACACCGTTACGTTTTTCAGCACTATTGTATCATGGACACAAATGCATGCATTACATGATGAGTTTTGACATCTTATTCCAACACCTTATGAGTGTGTGGGGAATGTGTTACTGTATAATTGCCCCAGGAATTACACTGTGTGTGTGTGTGTGTGTGTGTGTGTGTGTGTGTGTGTGTGTGAGAGCACTTAGATACTTTACTTGGATTTAAATGGTCTCTACTTTAACCAGGTATCCGTCTAACACTGCTAATTTTATTTTATTCATCTCAAAACTCGGGACAGCTGTGTGAACTTTGTGCAAGTGTATTTTAGCTATCTTCTAAATACAAGTACCAATGCACAAACTAAAAAGAAGCATCAATGGTGTGGTCTGTTTGGCTTTTTACAGATTAACACGCTTAATTTGTTGGTAAAGTTTTAACCTGACACCATGATGCTTCAACAAAACTGAATTGAATGTCACAAGACTGCTTTAAGATGTAATAGATTGCTCTCCGTGGCTTTGGTGGTCATAATGTTTTGAATAACATGTACAGTATGTCAGAGTTTAGCAATTTTACTGGCAGAATTAATAGTCCTTGACTCAACAAAGGAACTAAGTGTCTGATAGTTTTTGAAAAGTGACGAACCAGAGGATTTTTTAAAGTGACTATCATTCAACATTTGAATCCATACATTAGGAACACTACAGCAGCCCCCAAACAGAAGGCCCTATATGATTATTCTGTAGGACATTACCATATACTGTATCTCCTGTAAAACACTCCTTTATTTGTGTTGCTTCAATATAATAAAAAAGGATTTACACATAGGATTTTCTTGCCTGGACATTGGATCATTTCCCTATGTGAGATCAGCAGCAGTTCAATTTTGAGTTACCTTTTAGTTTCATTTGTTTTTCATTTTGCCATTACAGTATGTGTTATAGCACATCCATAAAAGTAGAGAACACTACAAGATAGAGGGTGAGAGGGTGTGTGTGTGCGTGTGTGTGTTACCTGCACGGAGTTGAGCCTGCAGTATCCGTTGAGGGGGAAGCGGATGACATGTGTGGGGTCCTGGTTCCAGCCGGCGTTGACCGAGTTACACATGACGTCTCCGGTCTCGGGGAAGATCTCCTCGATGAGGACCTTCTCCCCGCTCAGGGCGATCCTCTCGCCCAGGTCGGGGGTGACGCGCACCACCAGGCAGTCGCAGGGCTGGGCCATCCGCCGCTGCTCGCGCTCCTGCTTCCAGCGCTCCAGCTCCTTGATCATGGGCGTCAGCTGGTAGTAGCGCGCCTCCTCGTAAAGCAGGTGGAAGTCCTGTACAGAGGAGGAGGAGGAGGAGGAGGAGGAGTGCAGTGAGTTCACATGCAGCCTCCGGGCTATACGAGTGACTAACACACTGCGAGGTTCACTGCATTACAGTTCAGCTCCAAGGTCATCCGGACGAAACCCGACACACATGGCGCAGCATTAAGATGACAGAGGAACGTGTATTTACAGGGCATCCTGATGCTTCCCCACAGCAACTAATGACAAAGTGTCCTTGAGCAAGACACTTAACCACTAATTACTGCAGGAGTGTTGCTCAGGCTGCATCTGCACTTTGACCCCTCCACATAGTGAACACAATAGTGCACATTTGCTCAAAATGTCCTTTATTACTTCTGAATATATTTAGAAAACATGTATATACGAGTGAGTCACATCAGCAGTGTCCTTTGTCCTTACGGTCTGTGTTCAGTTCATGTATTTTATCCCTCATTGTGAAGCTCTTTATGCTGCATTTCTGCTATAATTGTGAAATAAGGCACCATTACTGAGGAATGCACCATGTTTTCAACCTATGAACTCGTTAAACTGAGGGTTCTCGTTTGTCAGCAGTGTATAAAATTACTCTTGCACACATTGTAAGATGATCTGGATACAAATCAGACAAATACCCAAATATCAAAATACAACTTGTGTGTCCTTCTGAAGTTAAGTTTGTCTAATCACCAGAGATGTGAAAAAATAACAGTGGGAAGTCTCATTTGATCATGTAGTACATCTTCTGGAGAGAACCGGAATAAACCCAGCTCCAGGATGACCTCCGACCAGCAGCTCAGCGCTAAATAAACAAAGCGTAGCCGTGCTGCAGCTCTTGGCAGAGCCCAGCTAGCCTTTAGCATGTTTTAGCGCGCCGGCTCCAGAAAGGCCGTCAGTGGGGCTCCAGTGAAGTGGGATGGTGCATTCCTGTGTGCAGACAGTCTGCAGCAGATTGCCTGCCTCTCCCTCCTGGGCAGGGCTTGCTGGGGGCCATTTGCCCCCTTGCTCCTGCCTCTAATTTCCCATAAGACCAGATGGCACTATCATTCACTGCTACCATAGAAAATACACGGAGGAGGAGGTTTGCGTTGGAGGCAGACGGGAGGTGAGGGGAAGATATGTAGAAAGTGAACATGAGGACACTGACTTTAATGTATTCCTCACTTTGAGGGAGTTTTATGTTAATGAGGCTCGTGGCCCAGTGTTAAGCTCCTATTAGAACAAGATTTAATTAGGTTACACCTAAATGCTGCAAATCTTTTTTTTTGCTAAACAATTAATAAATGTGTGTTCTGATTAGTGTTTCACAGGGACCAAAATGACAGGTTAATTCAACTTCCATCCCTGACATTCAAAGTGTTTGAATGTGATATTTCCTTTGCTCCTGGTTTGTTTTAGAGCATGCACCACAGCCAGATAATGATTGTTGGTTACATAATTAATACAGATAAGAGGTTGCTCATGTTGCAACGTCCTTCAAAAGGGAGAGTTTGAGAGTTCACTGCAGGAACAACACATGTTCCAATGTCTGCTTCAGTGGTGTTTGTGGGTTTTGGATGCCCTCGTCTCTCCTGGGTAAAGAAACAGAGCATGGCGCCAAACAGCGTATTCATTAACCCCGCTGCTTCTGTCACACTCTTTAGCCTTGAACACTCTCCCTCGCAGGTTCACCCCAGCGCCTTCATCTGAGTTATGTGAGCGACACACACACACACACACACACATCTGGACGAGCGTTGACGCAACACATCTTAAGCTGGCGGTGTAATATTTAAGATTTCAGAATGCGAGAGAGAAGGAGAGTACGGGGGTCCTTTTCCTCCCTCATCCTTTTCTCCCTGTCTTTTCCTCTCCTGGCCTTCTCGCTGCAGCTGACAAAACTCATACAGAGACGCCCCCCTTCAGGCGGCTCTCTGTATCAAAGTGTAGCTCCTCATCCTTCACAGGTCTGAAGCCATGGATGGATATGTTTTTAACAGGGGTCTGTCTGCGAGGCACTTTAGTCATCCTGAGCAGCGTGGAAAACAACAGAGTAATCCTAAGCGCCGAGGTGAGGATGAGAGGGAGACAACAGCTCCGTCCCGGCTGCTGCAAACGCTGCCAGCCGTACGTGACAATTCATCCCCCAATCCCGTGTCCAGACAGCCCGTTTGAGCTTCAAAATAATGATCGGACCTGATCGCCCACCGGCAAGGCAACATCTCGGGGAACGACAGAGGGATGGAGAGACGGAAGAAGGAGAAGTAAAGGGAGAAAATGATGGAAAGTGTCACTATGAGGGAGGAAGAGGGCTGATAAAGATATACGTTTTGGCGAAAGGAGGACTAGAGCCACACAAGTAGTTTGGTTGTTGCTCAAACAAACCCCCAATGAGAAGTTTCTCTCATTCTCAAAAAAACTACAAATAATAATCATATTTTTTAGCATTCAAAAGCCAAAGTCACAACTCACTGATTTAAAGTGCGATATAAAAGGGTAACCCTAAAAAAACTATAGCCATGGCTTCAATGGGACCGAGTGCTGCTTAGACTCTTATGGTTAATGTGGTTTGAATAAGGAAATTGAAAGCAAATAAACCCACAATTTAATTTTCTAAACCACTTCTGTTCATCCTTGTGATATCTATATCAAATTGCCAGAAAGGCCACCAAGAAAAATGCATCCAGTTCTAATCTAACAAACAACAGGCACTGAAAACATTAGCCGTTTCCTATCGTTTGTTAGCATTCGATAGCCAAATAAAAAAAAGCATTATTCATTTAAAGTGAGATGCTCAACTGTAAACCAATGCAAAAACCACCAATAGTTCACAGCCATGAAATGAAGATAAGAAATTAACGGTGAATTTTGTGAAGGTAAGAATATCTAAATGCCAGAAAGGCCACCAAATCTATCCGTTAGCTGCTAGCATTAGCTGATTCCTGTCATTTATTTAGCATTCAATAGCCATAGAAACAAAGCATTATTGATGTTAAGCTGTTTATAATAATGTCTTTAATGTGACTGAGCTTTTGTTCCTCCTTAAGTGTACAATTCTCAACCCATAAATAACAGCCACAGAAAAAAACAATAGCTACTTCCTATTATTCGTTAGCATTCAGTAGCCAATGAAACAAAGCATTACTGATTTTAAAACGCAACACAAGAGTAAAGCGACGCTAAAACCTCTAACAGTTTATAGCCATGTCTTTAATGTGTGACATTTATTCCTCCTTGGTAAAATAATGAAATGAGGAGAACAAATTAGTAGTGAAACCTCCTATTGTTTGATAGCATTCAGTAGCTAACGAAACAAAGCATTATTGATTTAAATATCTATGCAGCAAATGGTTTATAACCATGCCTTCAATGTGTCTGAGAAGTGCATACATGCCTGCAATTAATTATAGTTTGAATAAAGAGAAGAAGAGGAGAAATTGATAGTGAATTTATGCAGTTAGGAATATCTAAATGCCAGAAAAGCTACCAAATCTATTACATTCTTATCCAATAAACAGCCACTGAAAACAACTACAAACATGAGCGGTTTCCTATTATTTGTTAGCATTCAGTAGCCAATGAAACAAAGCTTTATTGATTTAAAGCGCGATACAAAACAGTAAACCAATGCAAACTCAAGCGCTTAATGCCCTCGGTGTGACGGAGCATTGCTTACACTCTCGTGATTAATTGTAGTTTGAATAATGAGATGAGGGGGGAAATTAATGGTGAATATTTTTGTTCCACTGATGTAGGCTGCGAAATATATTTGCCTTTTCTGCTCAGACTTTCACATTGATTTAGCAAAGCACACAGCGCCATGGCTGCCAGCAGCAGAACAGACCGAGCCCTCGGGCGACGGCAAGCCTGATTGTGTTCAGATAAGGACATGCTCAATTCCGCCTCGCACTATTTGCATTTTTTCTTTCCTCCTCCTCCTCCTCTCCCGGCATCACGCAAATTGAAAGGTATGCAGATCAACACTGGTTTATGCGAGGGGATCATAATGAGTTGAAACAATGAGGTCCGATGCTTTCTCTCCAAACCGCCGTGCCTGATTGGACTGTCAAGACTTCACAGCGAGGGAGAGGAGAAGCATGAATAAGAAGGGGAAAACTAATCGGTACCGAGTCAGGCCATCATTTGCTGAAAAATATGCGGGGCTTTCATATCGTATTGTGTTGTCTGAGGTTTGGCTCTGGTTCAGACTCTCCGTGAGGCCTGGAGAGTTTGCCTCGGGCTCTGAGAGGCCTCGCCTTGTTCCCTTTCGTAGAGAAAGAGGAACAAGCGCCAGCCTGGTGGAAAGGTCACGCGAGTTAAGGTGGAGTAGAAGAGGAGGAAAAAAAGCACCTGGGAAACAGTATCACTGAATAAAAACCTTCAAGAGCTGTAGGCAGAACGTATAGTAATTCTCACAAAGCCACGTGTGGTCGTGTGGATAGTTGAGGGGTGAGACTAACTCTCTAGTAACCAGGTTTGTTTAAAGGCTGCACTGATACATATTTAAATATATTGACTGTAATGTAAACTAGTTTAATACTCAAGAGTTATATTTGTCAGCTTTCCGTTTTATTGAGTCTGAGCCGTGTTTCAAATGTCCTTGGATTTTTTTTGTTGCCATATTCAGTCTAATCCAGTTGTAGTAGTTGAAGGAAACCAATCCCTTTTTATAAATAGTTTGAGTCATCAGATTGAGCAATTTAGTCAGTGTGGTCCAGCCAAAATATCTCCTTGTTTCTTTCTCCTGAGCTCTGTTGGTGTCATGGTTACCTTTAACTTGGGGAACTCCAATTCATACTGACTGTGCTCACTGTGCTCCTGATACGTCGTGCCGAGCACAGGAAAAGGAAGTGATGCATACTGAAAATTAAATCAATCTATACGATATTATCTTAAGTGAAAATACAGGTTTGTTTAAACATGTACCTTGTCTTGCATCAACATCACGGCATGATATTGTCACAGTTAAGTTGTTGTATACTCTTGTGTTGTTTCCAGACGTGAAAAAGGGTCAAATCAAACGTATTTACTCCTAGTTTTGTTCACAAATTTGACAGTTTTTGTCAAATCCCTCAGAATCTCAACGTCCGTATTTTGAGAAGACACTAACCTGAACAAACAGCAGACATAAAGATATTGTGGTTCACATTTTCATCTTTTAAACTACATGTTAAGCATGTACAAACTACCTGGTCTTGCCTTCTTGCATCAGCATCACTGCATGATAGCGTAACAGTTAGCGTTTATTGACGTCACGAAAACAAAGTTGGACAAATGGATTAGTTTTGATAACTAATTGCACTCTTTGTTTGAAGAGGGTAACTTATTCTTGCACTGGCCTTTATTTAAGTTCCTTTGTAATCCAATATAAATGATGAAATCAGATGCTTATTTTGGGGAAATTGGACGTGGATCTTTAGACCTATATCACAGATAATATCTTCCATTTTTTTATATCATGTTCTGATATTATATTATAAGTTATCAGGCTGATTAAGGGTAGTTCTTTGTCCCATTTAAAGACAAAATAAGTGTGAAAAACATCTGAAAAATAAACTATAACCGCTGGAATAACATCAAGATTAAGAAACCTAATAAGGAATTAAAAACAGTCTTTATTTGCCTGCATTTTCCATTTGATCAGGACTGTATTTGACTGTTCTAGTTAAATCTCTCAGCTCTCAACAACCATATTTTGAGAAGACACTAATCTGAAGAAACAGCAGACCTAACGCTAACGACTTCAGGTATTTCTCATGAAGCGTTGGAGACCAAACCACAGCTAGAAGGAGAACAAATATTGAACGTACATCTGTTGAACTTCAAACCAATACTAATGCTGATCTTTGACTAATAAATAAGCAACATGCTCTCCATAATAACTCAAATACTGCCATTAACATGCAAAGATCATACCGCAAAATCAAAACGTACACATTTTACACACCAATTACCTTAAACTCTAGTGTATCCGTGGGAAATCTACATCTACATCATGTACACTATGAAGTCTATAAAGCATGGAAGCATTTGGTTTGTTGCCATGAGCCCTGGGTTCTTTAAAATATATAATATATTGTATAGGCAATACAGTTTTATCATAAAGAAGCTCAAACAGAGTGTGTGCATCCGTCTATCCCATGCTGAAGCAGATTCCCACTGAGATTAGAGTGTGTGTTCACGGGCTCAGAGTGTATTAGGTATTAAACTTTAGCAGCAACTCACACACACTTTTTCCTCCTCCACTCACAGCGAGACGTCCTGTCTGAGAGGGAGCAGCGATCAGAGTGGTGGGGGGGCAGCGGGGAGGGATTGGGGGAGGGGGGGCAGTTTCACCTGGGCTCACCTCTATAGAAAACCACTCTGAGTATAAAACAACAGCTCAGGGCTCCGACACACACTTCACCGGGCCGTGATCCGGTTAGCCAGTTAGCCAGTTAGCATTTTACACCTCTGTGTCTGTTCCAGGAGGAACTAAGTGCATTTCCACTACTTTTTAAAGGAAAGTTATGTATTTTTAATCATATTTTACAGCTTTAGTTACTTATAAATGACGATTTGCATTCATAATTGTGGTAATCTACAATAATGCATCTTTAAAGACTAAAGACAGTGACGTAAGGTTGTATTCATCGAATATATTTCAAAAATATACTAAAGAAAGCCAGAAATATCAATAATTTGACAGAAAAACTAAAATGCTACTTGAAGCAACACCATTAGCATTCTGATAATGTCATTTATAACAACAAGTCACATCTGGAGGCTATTCTTTTGCAGAATTAATCACTTTGTTCCTACTTTCACTTGTAATGGAGTATTTTAAAACGTATGTATTACTTGGTAAGGATCTGATTCTTCTTCCAGCAGTGATCCTAAATCAGTTTCCTAATGACTGCTTATGCTCACAGGTAATTAGTGTGGGAGGAAGTTGATAGTAAAAACACATCTCTGTTGTGACATCAGAGCTATTGTGAAAACATGAACCCACGAGCGCACGGTAAACATTAATAAAAATCACACTTGAGTGTTTCATCTCGTGGAAGATCTTGTGTTTTTACTTCACGTAACTGCACGTCTGGGCAGATGGCTTTACATACTGTTGTGATGTTCCCCTGTTGTTTAAACCGATGGTGCAGACAAACAATCGAGGGTGTTGTGGCGCGGGTATTTACCTTGAAGTCATCTGGAAGGAGCAGTTTGCTGGTCCTGAGGAAACTGAGGATGTAGCGGAATATCTCTCCGTCCCGATCTATGAAGTAGTGCTGCTTCAAGCTGTCCAACACGATGGGCTCCGTGCCATTGAACAGGCGACTGATTCTGAAAATTGAAAATGCACACACAAAAACACACACACACACACACACACAGCAGCCGCACACACAAACACACACATAATGGAGTCAGCCAGCTCCCTTCAAATGCATGAAACAATTACCCTCCATTTATTTTTCAATTTTATTAGCACTAAGCTTGAAATGCATTAGCATCCCAGGTTGAAACAAGGGGCTTAAGGCACAGTTCCTCCATTCCAGACTTGTTTGAAGTGTCCCTTCTGCGGAGAGATTACAACAACACACACGCTTGCTGCTTGTACTTACAGAAATTAATAGCATGAATGTAGCATTACAGCTCTATTATTCCATCTGTCAGAGGGCTGGGAATGAAACGGAGGAAAGAAATGGTGGAGGTCCACATACTAATGTAAGGGGAGACATTTCCTGACTCTGTTGTGAGTTTAAGAGGGATTCAAACAGCTGCACCTCCACTGTGAGTCAGTCTGACTGTACTTGCAGAGTTATGGTATCACAGGCTGCGTTTTCTTTATATAAAACACAATTCTGATTTGTAATTCTGCGCATATACATGACTATTTCAGGATAAGTTATTAATGCACTGCCCTTTATTTAAGCTCCTATGTAATGTCATCTAAATTATGAACTCTGATGCATATTGTGGGAGAAATTGGACGTGGATTGGTCTGTAAAAATATGCATTTGTTGTCAAAGATCTTTACATAAAATGCCATCACAGAAAATGTCTTTCCATTTTTCACTATTATGTTCTGTTATTATATATTATATTAAAAGTCAGGCTGATTAAGGGTAATTATTTGTTCCACTTAAACACAAATAAGCAAGAAAACATCTGAATAAACAAACTATAAAAGATGGAATCACATCAAGATGGTTTTCCAATTAAGAAACCTAATAATGACTTAAACACTCATTATTTTCCTGCATTTTCCACATATCAGGATTTTGGTGTGATAAGACACTTGTTGCTGCCCAGTGTCCCTCAAATAACCCCTTCTCCTCTTAAGATTAAGGGGTTGGTTAAGGTTTGCTACAGGGGCTCATCAAGGCGAAGAGAGAAAGAAATAGCTGTTATCTTTAAACTTTCATCACACCGTGTTGGCTCCGTGCCTCCAGATACCTTTGGACAGATATTCATTTCCACTTGTCTTTGTGAGCTTTTTTTTTGCAGCCTACCTGCAGGTCATCGGGGCAGATCTACTCTATCTAGTTCTACATTTACATATGCTAAGTACACCTTTTCAATAGTTAAAAGCAGTGTTTTAACATCTGTGATATATAGAGTAGAGTGTTTTGTCAAAATGAGTGTTAAAAAATGGGCTTTTTTGGTAACTAAACTGCGGTTTCCCTCACCAGTGATGCCTTTGCTGTGTAAATAATACTGACTTACACAAGAAATCTGTTGCACCTAACCTCTTTAACGGTTTCCCTGCACGTCTGGCTGAGAAACAGCTCTTGGCAGGGCGCTGCGTTGCTGTCATTATCATCACTTTCATGTAATCGGCTCCTTAATCACGGTAACAGCTTCTACGTCGGCTGACAAAGTTGTACGACAAAGAAAATTGTAAAAATGTGCAATAACGCGCCGGGCCAACAAACCCAGCGCTGCCTGAGCACTGGCGTTGTCAAACTCTATTAGGAGGCGGCGGACGGGAGCCGCAGAGGGAGCGTGGATGAACAAACAGCGGGGGCCGGCTTCACTCATCGCTCTGCATCTACAACAAGCCTCTTACTTTGTAAAAGTGAGCGTGGATTTAATGGTTGTATCAGGTATCTCCTGACCCCGATGTGTCGACACTGAAGCTATCACGTCAAATTTATTTTTCTTTGACTTGTGAAGAAGCAAAGATGGTTCACCCTCCCTCCCTCCCTCGCTTCCCTTACACTCTTTCTTTCTCTCCTCCGTCTCCATCCTTCTCCCTTGCTCGCTTTCTCTCTGGAAATCGATGCAAAATGCTTTATAAAAAACCAATACTCATCTCCCTGTTTGGCCCGAGGTGTTCCTTTCTCATATGGTCTTGCAATTCTTCCAGCTAGAATTTCACCATACCCCTCCAGGCTAACTCTGTTTTTCATCTCCACTTTTTTAAAAAGCAATTAAAATGCTGCCTGTTTTTCTTTTTCTTTCCCTCTCTTCTACTCCCTTCACTCTCGCTCTCTCTGTTGGTCTCCTCATTTTTTACCCTTTCAGTTAAATCCCTGAATTGGATGGTTGGGAGGAGGAGGGGGTGTTTTTAACAGGTAGGGAGATAGAACAAGGTGTTGGGAGAGAGGGAGGGAGAAATTAAGATACACAAAAAAAGCAGATTGATGTGGAGGAAGAAGAAGAAAGGGACAAAGAAATCAGAAGAGAGTGGAGAGAAGGATGCAGAGAAACAAACAGAATACGAGAGGAGAGGGAGAGAGTGGGAGAAAACACAGACACAACTCCAGAGAAATGCAGAGAGGAAGAGGGAGGGTGGGAGTGGGAGGTTATCGAGGACAGGAAAAGCTCAGATCTCCCACCTAAAGTGAGGGCAGGCAGCGGGGCAGGAGGTGAGTCTGCAGGGGGGGGGGGGGGTACCACAGGTACCACAGATTCTAAGGGAACAGATGCTATCTGGAAATGCAAGCAGCTCCATGCAAAGCGAACCCAGGGGTGTCGGGGAGTGCGTCATGCCTCACATCACACGGTAGATTTTGAGTAGGGGGGGTGTGAAGTTAATTTCTAAAAAGGTGGGAAAAATGTTTCAAAACATGGTCTACTTTTGTAATTTAGCTAAATATATGGGTTAATAACAATCAAATTAGATTCATTCGTAACTTTTTTACCATTTTCTTTCCACTTTAGGATTAAGAAAGCGACAAGTATTCACTAACTTCGTTATCTGGGAAAATGTAATTATTTAAGGCTTTGTTGCACAATATTTCCAGATGTGATTTCATTGACAAAACTAAATTTCACAACCACTAGCTGTCCTAATGTCTGTCTGCTGATTGCAAAAACATGCTCTCTGTTATTTTGCAGCCACATAACATTACTGTTCCTGCGCAGGAGCTACAATTAACTCTCATTATTATTTGATGTTAAGCGATTAAAACTACAAGTCAAACAGCTCATTTTACTTCAGGTCGCAGCGATGTGTTCGTGCCATGTTAAAAAAGCAAAGAACACTTGAGGCCTTACGGAGAAATGGCATAAAAAAGGAAAGGAAACAGTGAATGCTCAGAGTAAAAGAGGGGATATTGTTTGCTGTGTTAATTACGGTGATTTCAGCACAGTAACCAGAAGAGAGGACGGAGATCAGTCGACCCAGAAGACTCGTGTTCAAAGAGAAACATATCCAGTGGTCTTTGCAAAACACTTCCCTTGTGTGTGAAACATTCCCCCCTCATTTCCCCAGCTTCTGTTGAAGAGAGACTTTCCTCTGAGAGAGAGAGAGAGAGAGAGAGAGAGCGGCACAGCGAGAGCATCAATGTTTCATGACCCCTGTCCCTTAATATGGCCCGCACAGAAGAAGATGAATAACCACACATTACTTACTAGACTAACTTTCTCTTGGCATGCTGCATTATTTAGGGGGCAATCTATTAAATGTAATCATCAACTCTAAACTCTTTAACCCTGCTCGGCTAGTTTCACTGATGGAGAGTATCTAAGCACCTTTTCTTAACTATTTTTTAGACTTATTTGTAAGTATCTGTTTGTATTGTATTACATTATCATAGCACCAGATGTAGTAGAGGGGACTTATTGCTGAAGTCTGTCTGAATTCATTTTCAGGTTCATATCAGCATTTACTGTCTCTACTGGGACATGTCTCCATGCTTTAACGTTCAAAAAGCTCTTTATTTTTGTGCTACAGCTCCTCTTTTCACCTTCTGTCTGAAACCAGAGCCCAGTCTGCTCTGATTGGTTAGCTGGCCGGCTCTGTTGTGATTGGTCAACAGCTGAGAGATGTCCCGCCCCTTAACAGGTCCTCTTTAATGTTACTTTTTTACTGTGATTTTGTCCAAATAAAAAGATGAGACATGCTTTTATGGTACAATGGATTATTGTACCGCATATCTACACAGTTTTTAAAGTATTTAAATGTGTAAAAAAACAGGATAATGTAATAAACATAACAATAATGATGCATGCTGCATGATGAGTACTTTTACCTTTTGATATTTGAAGTACATTTATCTGATTACCCAAAATGAGCCACTGTCCAGAATGAGTTCTTTGAGTAGATTATGATGCAAATACTTTTGGACTTTTTACTTAATTATAACAAGGACTTTTACATGTGATGGAGTAATTTAAGTCAATAATATGTGTACTTTTACTTAAGTAAAGGATCTGAGTATTTCCTCAAACACTGGATAGCTTCCGGTTTTGCCTGATTGACCAGACATGGCTGAATGCAGCATCTATATATATATATCTCTCTCTCTCTCTTTTTATATATGAATTTATAAATATATCTATGCGGCTTTGCCAGTGTAATTGTTTTGCTTTCTGCTGTCAGCCATTATCCTAATTCACACAAAAGGGCCCCTCCTTCCACGGGCTCCAACGGAAAGTGGAGCCCCGAGGCCAACTGTACACTGAGGAGGCTGGAAGAGAGAGAAACAGAGAGTGTATGCGTGTGTGTATGCGTGCGTGTGTGTGTGTGTGTGTGTGTGATTCAAAGTGAGAAAGACACAGAAAGAGATAGAGAGAGAGAGAGAGAGAAAGAGAGAGAGAGAGAGGGAGTAAAGGAGCATGTGTGAAAGAGAAAGAGAAGCACTCCCACCAACACTCACACTGGGATCCGGTCTTTACTCTCTCTGTAATAACACTGTTTGGGTGCTCTGACATGACTCTGTGCTTCATGCGTGCTCTTTTTTCTTCGCCCCCTTATGAATAACTTCTTTGTAACATGTAAAGCATTACAAATAAATCCAAAAATAGGAGGTTTACAAGAAAAATAGCGAGATATGCCTCAATCTGAATACCATTAGCATGTTTTATTAGAAAAACTCTCGCCTTGTTGCCCCTGGATAATCACAAATACACCCCCCTATTAACAGAAACAATTATAAACCCTTGTCTGCGATTGGCTTTATTTTCCTCGGTACATGTCAGGAACAAAAGGGATTTCCTGTCAGTGATTATCAAGACTTTAATATTTATATTACCATGGGGATTAAGGGGATCCTGTAGCCAATTTGGCAGGTATTCAACAACCTGGTGAATGTTTACCCTGGCCCACATGGGACTCTGTCAGCTGACGGGGAAATGAGGAGTGCATGGAGTAGTGAATGACACACTGCATTGGCTTTAGGAGGAAATATATGGCATGGGAAGCAGCGGAGAGAACAGAGCTACCTCTTGTGTCACCTTGTTTGAGCATGGAACTAAAAGCGTGATAAAGTGGGAGGGTGGATTACCAACAGCTCTTACACAATCTAAATCATGATGACTAAATCTTACAACGGACGCGTTTCAAAAAATAAAAAAGCGAGAGAATCAAATGCCTCAGAAAGCAGGAGTTCCTTTCTCTTCCTGTCCAGACAAATACACATTGAGATATAAGAGAGGAAGTCTTTTAGGTGTTGACATCTCAAAGTTTCCCTGCACTACTAGACATGGTTACAGGTTAATTGATCTTATTTTGTCTCAAAAATAGGAATATATTCATGAAAGTAATCATATTTTATATGTATAGTGTCTTGACATTAACCCACTATGTTCAAACAGAAATAAGGACTACAAACGAGAGGTTATGGTTGCAAAAGCTAGGTCTAAATGACTCATAAAATCAATATTTAACACCCAAATCAGCTGGATGTTTATCAGATTCGAAGCAGCTTTGATGATCCGCACATTTACGTCATTGTTTTTCCTCCAAGGACGCCTCACAACACTCTGATCTACTGACCAAGAACACAGGCTATGAGAAGTGTTCGCATGTAAATTCACCACCATTCAATCCCAATTAAAACATGTGAGAGCATCTGTAGTGGCCAGATTGACAGCAGCTGAATTTCCCAAAATGCAAATGAAAGGAGGCTAAAAAAAAATGAAAGCCCTGGAGGTGTATTAAGAAATAATCATGACTGAAAAACAAAGAAAAACAATCCAATTTATCGTTTAAGAGCCACGAGAGTTTAGTAATAATGAGAAATGTCCCCACATTGTTTGAAAAGACATCGACTTCTGAAGTTATCCTAATGCCAGTCAGCTAAATGACTTGTTAACAGCAGATCCAATTAATCCTAATTGAGACAAACACCAGATCAATGATTTAATAACTGATTTAATGACTAAAATGCTAAATGAAGGTCGTCAATAGAGATATAAACTGATTGAAATCTAGTTGAAGATTTCATTAGGAAAGGATTCCCATCATTAAGTAAAAGGATAGTCTAAAAATCATCAAGATACCTTGTTTAAAGCTAAGAATGCACTCTTTATAATGCCAGTAAATCATTACAGTGATGTTAGCTAGCTAAATTACTTGTTTAAAGCATAAATCCAATGAATCCCAATTAAGACACCAGTCAAACTACTGATATAGTGACCAAAATGTCAAATTAAGCTTCAAAAAAAGCAATATAAACTGATTAAAATCTACTTGAAGATTGAATTAGGAAAGGATTCCCATCATAAAGTAGAATGACACTCGATTTCATCAAGATACCACATTTAAATCTAAAAATGCACTCTTTAAATTGCCAATAAATCATTATATTGATATTAGATACATAAGATTACTAACTAGAACTAATGACAGATGTGATGTCAAGTTAGAGTCTCAAATTCATGACAAGAAGACACATTTAAATCAAAAGAAAGGCCAATAAATCATGGTATTGATGTTTGATAAATAGGGAATTAATAACAGAACTAATGCAGATGAGAGTTTTACCTAGGAAGTTAAGTTAGAGTCTCAAATGCATGAAGGTCTCACAGTTAAAACAAAAGATGCACTCTTTAAAATGCCAATAAATCATAAAATTGGGAAAAATAAGGAACATTAATTGCTAGAACTAATGCATAGTGAGACCTGGAGTAAGTTAGAGTAATTTAAATCAAAATATGCCAATAAATCTTTACATTGATGTTGGATAAATAGGATTAATTACTAAAACTAATGCAATGAGAGACAAGTCTTATGGAGTAAGTTAAACTTCATGAAGATATCACATTTAAATCACAGTACACTCTTTAAATGCCAATAAAATCAAAACAATGATGAATAAGGACATCAGTTAGAACTAACGCACAGAGAGACGCTTACCTGGAGTCTGGGTACTTGGTGAGGGTCGCCAGGCTGCTGGTGTACATGTGTCCCCCGACATCGATGTGCACCGGAGCGTTTGATTTGGTCAGCTGGGCCGGCAGAGGGATCCCCTGAGAGGCCAGAGGAGAGACCGGGGACCGGGTCAGGGACAGCCGAGACATGCTTCTTCCCTCCTGAAAGCAAGTGTACAGAAAAGCCATGGGAGTGGAGGTATAGCTAAGAAAAAAACCACACACACACACACACACACACCACAACACTATGCTGCTCCTGCACCGGGGAGCAGATCCTCTCTGAATGCTATCAGATCACTTCCATGTCTGTCTGGTCGCATATTTAGCCTGGAAATTATTGCCACCGCTCTAATTAAGTATGTTTGCATCTTTCCATGCAGCACCGGAGGCGAGGATAGGAGGATGCTTATTAGAGAGAGAGAGAGAGAGAGAGAGAGAGAGAGAAAAAGAGAGGGAGGGGGAGATGGACAGATATAAAGACAGTGAGAGAGAGGCAGGAATGCTAGGTGTCAGCCTCCAGGGGAATAAAACAAACTGCTGCTGCAATATTCTAATTAAAGGTCGCCTTATGTGTTAGACGTGATGCACCCAGACACACCAACCACCAATCTGAGAGCCAGAAAACACGGAGAGGTGGGGAGGGGGTAACTTTTTTTTTCTCTTCCTCTTCCTCAAAAACAAAATGAGGTGATGGCTCGTTGTGTCACTTGTCACCTGTTTTACCGATATTAACTTTGGCCGAACAGGCGTAAAAACCCGCCAAAAGCATCACTTTTGCTGTCTGCAGTGAAAGGCCAAACCATGAAGTATTTCCCTCCAAATACGAGGTGACAAAATGTTAGAGGGATCACATGTTGTGCCATCTAATATCACCTCGTGTTTCTGTAACAAAGTGCGGGGATGCTCCGGATTGGAGATCAGGCACGGTGCACTCTGAGGTCAGCAGCTGAGTTTGATTTGCTGCTAAAATGTTTTGATGGAACATTTTTTTCTTTTAACGCCTCAATTTGATTCCACATGGTTCTGGAAAAAGCAATGGAGGCGTTTGGGTCCAATTTTGTGCAGCGTAATTTGTTTTCCAACCGTAAATTTGACATATTTTAAAAGTAGAAAAGTGCAAAACATAACAGGAGAGGATCAGATTGTTCTTATTTTAAGTTTCCCCAACGATCAGCGACTAAAAGGTCACATTGTGTTACCATTACTCATCCGTTCCCCTGCAGGCGCTTTGGTCTGAAATACAGACCTTTCCTGACGCAACACACAATCAAACTTTGCGTATAACGTTGAGCTCCACAACTACAACACCGATTGGGGTAATAGGATTTCACCCTCGAGTAAATCAGCAGAGTTGATCAGTTAAGAGTTGTTGCATATTATGGGCTGTTTGTCCTGCCTTTATGGTAAACTGGAGGCCGGTGTGAAAGGCCAGATCAGCCCCTCGGCCCCTGAGAGCAGAAACGCCGCTGGGCAAAAAACGAGACAGGAGCCGTTTTTTCTTTTCTCAGGGTGTTGCCTGGTTTACAGCAATACCATGTTCATTTAATACGATTACAGGAGGACGGGATTACACTTCAAATCCCAGGAAAAGGAGGGAAAAAAAACTTGGAAGGACTGAAGAAGTTTGGGGTCCCAACACCGGTATCCCACCTCCTCCTTCACGCCGTACAAATCCAACAGTAAAATGATGATATAATCCGAACAAAAAGGGAGGGAAATAGACCTATAAAGCTACTAAATCTCCCAATAAATCACAATTCCATTCAACATCTGTCTGTCTAAATCACTCTCTATCTCCCCCTACACACACACAACACACCATACATGACACATTCCTCCACAAAACACTGTAAATGCATCAACTTTCCCCTGCCTCCTTCCACTGACCCTCATCAAGTGTTGTAGCCAATTCCACCCTTTAGACATCCAAATAAGAATGAAATCCTCTATGCACACGATAGAAATAATACGCACACGGAAACGTTTGTATGGGGAACAACCCGGTACAACATCCCACTCCACACGATGTGCTCTGCCTCTAATACGGCTCAACATGGCGCCTTATTCCATGCTGTACAATTAAAATCATGATCCTGACACGTGTGATTCATCAGGCGCTGGATAAAAACTGAGAGAAACAGAAGGGAAAAGAGGAAGGGAAACCTCTCTAGTTTCCACGCTGCTCTTTATCACCGGTTTGACTATTCGTAAGCCTGCACTGTGCGTAAAAACATCAGATTCTGTGAGAAATGTTCACCATACCGTTTCAAACATCGTAGGGAATCCAGAGGAAATCCGTGCCGGCAGTCAGTCCCAGCTCCTGTCCGCGTGAAACCCCGGAAAATACCAAATATTTTCTCCAAATGCCCCCGAGTTGGTGGTACACTTACACCAGCATCCAGCTCCGGCACGAACCTATACACTGCCGCACTGAAAAAGCCAAGTGTTTGCTGTGCATCCCGACACAAAGCTGCCTTCTACAAAACACACTACAGGCTGTGGCCGGGGTGGACTGCTTTTGCGAAAGAGTCTCTGTGGCTTTAAAGGCTCTTATTGCAAGGCTGGCTCGACCTGTCCTCAGCGAGCTTCTTTGTACCAAAGCGCACAGGAAGCGTCCTTACCTTGTACATAGATGAGATGATCTCCTTCCCCTTCTGTGCTCTTATTTTGGATACGCGTAAAAATGTGCGCTCTTGTTGGATTCCTTCTTCGGTTTTTCGGCTTCTTGTTGTTCTTGCTTTTTGTTGCCTAAATGAAACTGCCCCTGTGGTTTGTTATGAGAAGAAGAAAGCCAATAATCCGTCTCTAAATAACAGAGCAGAGCTGAAAAAGAAGATCTTGCTCCGGGCAGCCCAAGTGCCTCTGGGCCAGGGATTAGGCTACAATTAGCTCAACTCCACTCTCTCGCCCAGGCAATTTTCTCAAGGAAGAAAAAACGTGATACCCCCCCTCCTTATTCCCGAAATTATGACTGCAAAGATATAATAACTTATCTAATTTTTTACCCAAGCTAAAGTAGACGGGTTCCCTTAACGGTGGGAAGTTGCAGGGGGTTGGAAACCTAACAGGCAACTGTCGCTCAATGGATTTAGAGCAGCAAAAAGCAGATTTTAATCATTGTCATTTCGTCTGATGTAATAGTTCCCCAGGCAGTTCCAGCTAGTAGGCATACATTTCCATCTCCATCTCCAGCCTGAATCTAAAGTTTAAAGCCATAGTCCTCCACTCAGGCAGCATGCAATGAAAGGCGCAGTAACTTGTTGATAAAGTCCCAGTAGGAAAAATATGTTGAAAATGAAATATCCTTGAACCAATATCTTTCACGCGGTGATTTTCCCCCCTCTGTCTCTCCCTCTCTCCCTCTCTCTCGCCTTAATGTCTGGAGTTGTAACGCCAAAATTTCCTGCAGGCCATTAAAATCAAATGACGTCTATGGACATGCATGCATGCTGCTGCAGAAAGCGCCCGCACAACCTGCCTGCAGCCAAATGCGCCATTTCAATTATAGCGCAGGGCTTAGATGGAGATATTGCCCAGAACAACCCCCCTCCCTTCCTTCACTCTCAAATGAAAGCAGTCAGCCTGAAGACTTCTTTTTTTTTAGGGGGGGTGGAAAATAAGATGCTGGATGATAATTGGTATTTTTTTGAACATATAAACACACAACGCAGGTGAAGCGCGTAAAAGTGGTGTGCCATAATGTATTGAAGGATAAAGAGAGAGTCAAGCAGGTGCTCACACCAAGGAGAGCATTATTTATTTATTTGCATGTTTGTTTATTTGCGGGTAAATAACTGTGAATAATTGATGCAACATTGAGCCCAGTAATTACTCTGTACCAGCATCCTGAGAGGTGGGGGGCTCGTTTCTTGATATTTGGCGCCAACCAGTGTAGGAACTTATTATTGGTCGGCAGAAAATGTAGTTCCCCTTTTTGGGAAGGTTTTCTATTATTTTAAGACGATTTCTTTTTGATCCTGTGGCATTTTAAATTGTGTTTTACCTGGTACAATACTCTTAGTCATGAGGAGGTTGGGTGGATTAATTGAAATATGCATTATGTCACATTTACCTGTGACACAATGCAATCAGTAACCTAATTTAAGTATCTCAATAACCTGATTACTTTCGCTACCATTTGGATTACTTGAATATCAAATCCCAATACATTTTAGCAATGCTATTGGAGTTCAATACATACATTGACAGTACCGGTATGTTGTTTAATAAATCCCACGTTTACTGAATTAAATCAAAAGATATTGAGAGAAGAAGTTGTAATCAGGCTTGGGGAGTAACAGATTACTAACAGGATGAGTAAGGCAGTTTTTCATACAAATAAAACCACTTATATACTATAACCTCAATATCTTGCCTTACATTATCCTGTTGTCTTACACAAAAACAATTGTTACGTCCCCACCAAGGTCCAGGGGACCAGAGGACAGTAACACACACCAACCAATAACAGAGGGAGTCAACAAAAAGGATTATTCCTTTAACACAGAATGTTGCCACAAATGTTCTTTAAGTGAGGAGGAGGAGGAGGAGGAGGAGGATTGTGCCAAACAAAATAAATGAATGTAACAAAACAAGGCCTTAGAAACAAATACTCAAACAAAAACCCTCCCTCTCTGCACTACTACGAAGGGGTGGCAACAATCCACTAACCTAGTGTGTCTAACAGGTTTTAACTACGTGATGAAATGTAGAAGGTACCCCAAACTTACCAAACGCCTCCACCTCCCACCACACACACCCACAGTAAACAAAGATACTCTCTGGAATCAGACACTAACAAAAGGATCCTGCAGGCTATAGTGTCAGCAGCAGGCCCAGGTCTGAGAGACAGAAAGCTTCCTGGGTGCTTCCTTTATGACCAGCCCTGGCTGCTGATAGGCCAGCTGAGGGTGAGGGGATCCAATCAGCCATCAGTCTCAGGTGCACCAGCAGGTACCGATCAGCTGCTGATTAGAGAGGGGGAGAAGAGACAAGAGCAGGAGGGAAAACAACAACACGAGCACAGAACCGTGCATGTAACAATCGTTTTGATTTCTTTCTGTTGCATTTGATAATCAGGTAATCCAAAGTAACGGAGAGTAATCCGGTTACATTACTTCTATATTGTGATACTTAGATTAGGCTCCATCCATTGAGTGCTCCAAATCCAGGCTAAAAACATACTTTTATTCTCTAGCTATTCTTCTTTGACTTCTCATCTGATGCCAATATTTGTTTATGTGTGTATGAATGTTTACGTCTGTGTCTCTTTGATTCATTTATTCTATGAAAGGTTGTGTTGGTTAACTGCTCTGTTTTGTACAGCTCTTTGGTCAACGTGGGTTTTGTCATAAATGGGGCGAAGCCTGCGAGCTAGTTCAGGCAGTCAACTGGAGCACCAATGACACAGTCGCACATAACGCCTCTCGTCACTCTTGCAACCGACCAAACATAGTCTCCTAAATCTGGCGCTCTATTTAAGCTGTTGGATCTGCCTACCTGTGCCTCGCTGCTGCTGCTGTGTTCACGTTGGCGATGCTCGCCTGCCCCACCACCACCCCAGCTTCCACCTGTAGGCTCGGGGGTTAGTCATGTAATCATCACCCCATGTTCTATGTGGAGTGAAGAGGCCCGAGCCTAGACACCAAACTCAAACTGTTTCTGATAAACCCATTAATGAAACACGTGAGCTGTCTGACGGAAATGTGCTTTATAAATAAATGTGATTGATTAACTCTTCGTAACAGAATACATTTTAAAGTAACCCCTTGTTCCTTAATATGTCACTCTCTAATTTTTAGATGTATTGTAAGATTGTAATCCTGCTACTAATCCCCGGTTTTAAAAAACATACCAGTAATCAGATTACATCTTTTTCATTTAACTGAAACGGAAAACCGTTAGCTCTTCTAGTATCCTGGGAGTAACACATATCTTCCTACATCTAAAATAACCAGTATCACAAAGTAAAATAAAGCAGTTTTACTGGTGGTTTGGCAGCAGCATAGTGGGAGTGTGTGAAAGCGTCTCTCCTTGAAGCCAAGTCTTCGTAATTAGACAGACCCCCGCGCCTCAGAGCGATCCCATCATCCCTTGCGGCACAGATTTGTTGTTTCCAGAGGTACAAACTGCAGGGGAAACTGGATTTTTTTTCTCATTAAAGGAAACAAGCCCCGAGTTAGTTCAATTACATGAAGTATGCAGGGATGTTGTAAATTTAAAGATTTAAATAGCTTACAAAGTGGCCCCGGGCCCCATCAGTTAATTTCCTTAATTTATGGATTTTAGCGGAGTGTCTATGTCGAAAGGGAAGAAGTAGGTCATCTTCAGGATTTGCATTCAGCTTTGAGATCTCACAACAGATCCAAACATTTGCCCTTCTGACCGGCAGGAGCAGCTGGAGGGACAGGCAAGAGTTCGTCCTCTCTTACTGAAACAAAAACATACCACACATTGCTTTTCAGGGTTGGAAAACATGCAGACGATTGTAATATTGGACCCAGGTAATGAGATTATTGATGTTTTGTGTCCTTGATGAACACAGAGGAAGAACACGCTCTGATCTAGCATTCATTAAAGGATCGTTCCCACAAATTCCCCCCGAAATTGTAATGTTTGTCTTCCTTAAAGTCAAATCAATATGGATTTTTGCCTAATTTTTAGGTATGAATAAGCTGCAATAGGAAAGATTAAACTGCGTAGATGACAGCATATGTAAATGAAGTGTATGAATTAATAATGCATGACCTTAGAAGATAATAAGTTAGTCTGTAGGTTCAGAAGCAGGTGCTATAAGGGGGGGTTCATAAAGTGCCACAAAGGAGGACACAATGAGGCCTTTCTCTAAGACAGTTTGTCCTTTTAGCACATTTTTAGGGGCCCTGTAATGTTTTTGTGGTTGTTCCCTTTCCTGTAGTGTGTTATATAGGTTTTAGTGTATGTAAATGGTCTGCTGAGGCTAAAATCCCTGCGTTACCTCCAGAGGGAGTATCACTCCCACACGCTATATAGCTAACGCTCCAACACATTGTACGTGATAGGCCAAGGGGCGGGACATCTCTAAGCGTTTGACCAATCACAACAGAACCAATCAGAGCGAGCTGGGATCTGGTTTCAGACAGAGGGTGAAAAGAGGTGGGTAGAGAAAAAAAAAAGAGCTTTCTGAACATTGAAGCATGACATACAAATATGAGCCTGAACATTTGCTTCAACACAATTTAACACTTAATTAGATCTAAATTCAGTGGCTTTTGTGTTGGAGTGTTTTGGGAAATGCAGATTATGCAACCAGGCCAGGGTCCTACATTGAGGAATCAATAAATGCTGCTTTTTCCATGTATACATACTAATGCTAGATAACAGGAGGTTGGGACACAGTACCATCTGCTGGTTAGCTGCATCCCTGTGTGAATGATACCTGTTTATGGATGCACTCATTTGAAGGTCGAGCTGTTCATGTGTGGGGTTATAGGTTTAGTCTCCATCTGGTCCTTAAAAAGCCTCTATTTAACGGTGCTTGTTAGTGGCCCTAAATGTCAAGTCAATTTTATTTAGGCCACCCCTGAATCACATCTTTGCCTCGGGGGATTTAGAGTCTGTGCAGCGTACAGTGGTGGAAGGAGTAGTCAGATGTTTTACGAGTGTAAAAGTAGCAGTACTCATTTGTAAAAATACTAACAAGTAAAAGTCCTGAATTCAAAAAGTGTTGGATGTGATGCTTCTTGTTTAGTGGCTTTGAAACATACTGTTAAAACCTTTTGGTAATTACACAGGTCCATTTACATCATTTATGTCTCTTTTGAGTCATTATTTTTCTGCCAAAAGCTGCATTTATTTTCATATGGAACATTTCCGTTGCATTTAGTCCTCTGTGTAATGTGTTGGCTGAAAAAAACGAAATGCCAACACAAATATTTGTCATTCAAAAGTAAAAGTACTCAGGATTAAAGGACTGAAAAATGATTATTGAATTTCAGGAAGAACGGACAATGGTCATGCTCGTGCTAATTGGGATTCTCAAAGACGTATAGCAATTAAGTAAAACAAACGGAGAACTCTCAAAGGCATGCGTACGGGGGCAAACAGGTGCAAACGCGCAACGCCCTGCCCTTTCAAAAACAATGCAAATACAAAAACACAAATGTGCCCAAACATAGGAGCATTTACACAACTTGGACCGGACCCACGTGTGTGCGGCACATGTTAGTGTCCCCTTGTTTCTGTTCTGTTTTGAGCTTCTTGCAGTATTTGTTTTTATACAGTATGCAGCGTTCTGTTTATGCGCCGCTTTTTGGCAAACGATGCGCTTGTGTTGTAAGATGTTTCTGCACATTTGTGATTTTATATTTGCATTGTTTTTGAAACTGCAGTGCATTTCTCGCAAGTAAGTGTCTGGGCCGTGGAAGCGCGTTTGCACCTTTCGGACTCCGTACACAAGCAACCAGTTCTGTGGTTTCACTAAAGTATGAATTGAATTCTAATCTAATCTAGTTTTTATTACAATCAAGTTTTTTTCCTTCCTAAACTCTCACTTTGAGGTGATTTACATTAAAGCCGACGTTGTGTTCCTGTAATCCACGTGACCCAGGTTCAGCTGCACACTGTACTTCTGCACCAAGGTGAAAACAGCACCCACACACACACACACACACACTACGTACAGTCACAGCCTCCCCTTCTAAATGCGGGCATTTGCAAGAATCTCTTTCAAGCATTTCAAATCAGATCAACACTCCTGCTTTGCCCTCTGGCGTGGGGAGAAAGTTGCAAAAGAACATTGAGAACTTGCTTTTGGTAATCTGCATGCCTGGTGGAGCCCGGCTGCTGTCAATCGCTGCCTTCTTCCAGCCATTTGACATTCTGCTTGATGTTGGTGTGTGTGTGAGGTGCAGCAGCGACACTTATTGTTCGTTATTTCAGAGAGAGAGATAGAGACACAGAAAGAGGGAGAGGGAGAGGGGAGAGGGGGGTGTCAGTTTATTAATAGACCGTGTGGGGTTGTGTTGCACACAAACACCTAACAAGCACAGTGCAGAATTCCCTCAAGTGCTTAATGCCGGCAATTAAGTTTCCCAAAAAGCTGAGCACTAAGAGAGTGTGTACTTTCTGTGTACTTCTGAGAGTTGCAACGACCCTGATGCTGTCAAATGATCTCTTTGAACAGCATCTGATAGATAAATTAACCCCCTATCACTGTACACTTTTCGACCATTGCAGAATTACTGCAGTAGTCGAACATACATTTACTCAAGTCTGTACAAATTTGAGGTTTTTCTTGACTCAGTTTGTACTTTTACTAAGGCTTCCAAGCTGCTGTTTACTTATACCCAACTTAAAGAGAGTAATAAAGTACATTTTTAAACTTAAGATGCATTTATTCAACATCTGCAGTAACAAGTTTAAACGGAATAATTTTGAAACTTCTAACAAAATGAGCTCATAAAATATAAAGCATTTCATAGATTGCCTATCAGTATTAAAATGAGCTCCATCCCCAACTACAACAGTAAAAGTATTATATAAATGACAATATCATAAACAGCACAGCGGCCATTTTGCATTGACAAGTTTTACCTTCACACTTTGAGGACAATAATAATACTTTACTTTTTCTTTCCGTCACGGTCAACCTTTGTATTTTCACTCACCTCACTTTTATCTGCTATTTTGAAATGTTTTAAATGAGATAATTGTTTATTTTCTACTCTATTTTTATTTCTAATTAAGTGCAATACTCGTTTAACATACTGCCTGAACAAAAACACTTCCCACTGTTTATTAATAAATACGAATTTGGCATTGCTACTTTGTTTTTTAAGAGCTTTATACCCCCTATATATTTATTAAAAGGGGTAAAATAATCAGTAGTTCACTAATAAAAAACCAGGAGGCATGTAGCAGGACTGTTTCATCTCACATCCCTTAAACATACCTACATATTCTGCAACAAATGAGTCTATAGAGTAAATTAAAGTGTAACTGAGAGACAGCTTAACTCTTAATTAAATGATGAATTTTCACTGAAACAGATATTATAATTTATTAGTTAATTTCCCAGCTCAAACTAGAGGTCAATACTAACTCAAGTTGAGTACAACCCTTAAAAAAATCCAATCATTTCATCTCTTTCTGGTCTCACAGATCATCAACATCTGGATCAGAAGCTGAGATTTGACTAAAGAGTCTCTTCTGCTGCCATCATGTGGTCTGAGGCTCTAATCACAGGAAATATACAAGCTGTAAGTAAGTGCTTAGCACCTGGGAGGAGGCCTTCAGATACAAGAGGCCTTTCACACCTTTGGAGGACGATTGCTGCATTTTTTTTGGCAAAGAGTTAAATTATGATGTTTGAATTCAGAGAATATAAGTGACTTCTGTTTTGAGTTTGAGAGAGAGGCGATACTTTGGCTTCGTTTTGTGTCCGTTGTCAATCCTTCACCAAACTCTCCTAATAGCCTCTTAATCTAAGTGCAATACTCTGTGAAACCGTTCAAAGACAATCCTTAGAAATATGTTATTGTGCTCCTGGCTGAAACCAGTCTAACACACATCCAGCATCATGCTTGAGTGTGTGAACAGAGGGGAAAAATGGTCTTTTTGCTTCTTGTTGCTGCGACTATTTGCTTAAGCAGTAACAACGTGAACAGTGCGATGCCTCCAATCACATCTGGTATGCTTCACATAGCATTCCCGGCTCTCCACGTAGGCCCGGGGAGGAAGTCCCTGGCACCGCGGAGCACCCACAGTCCTCATTAGAGTGCATGTGTCACGGTGGCATCAACCCGCAGCCTTGACTTATGCTTTACATGAAAAATCATCCATCACAACACTGTCGACAGGAAACACGGAGCTCGTCTTGAACGGTTTGAGCTCGTGTGTTTGCCGTCCTCAAGGGCCTCTTTTTTCTCCTCCTTCTGCAGCCATGTTGTTGGGACTAGTAATGGCCCGAGACTCAAACCGGAGTCCCTGTCCTTTTGTTGTGCACTGAGCTCGCTAACAGCACCGAGCAGGGACAGGGTTTGATGTGTCTTGTGAAGGACCGCTTGCTTTGTCAACACTGAGGCCTCCGCACTGACACGATGGAAGCTCGACGCCTCGGGGTGACAACGACAGGGCGGGGGAGGGTGGGTCACTGCACCCTGGTAAAAGAGAGACAGAGGAAAAGAGAGGCTATGGGAGGGGGGGTGATGGTGGGGGGGGGGGGGGAGGGGAAGGGTGCCAGCTAGTGTGGCCAGAGCCCAGGGCGAGAGGAGAGTGCTCCGTGCAGCAGACGGCCTGGTAGGGACTGAGGCTGCTGGCTGATGACATTTTATGGTCACAACATGCAATCCCACCCAAAATACAGTTTTCATACGCTGAACACTGGTGGGGTTTTTTGTTGCAGCAACACAAAGAACAACGCAGCTTTACGTGTCATCATGTCCTTTGAGTTCCACTTCTTTACCAGTAGACAGAGCAGTGGGAGGTAACATTTATTTTTTGTTGCAGCCACACAAAGAACAATGCAGTGTTGGGTGTCATCATGTCCTTTGAGTTCCACTTCTTAACCAGTAGACAGAGCAGAGTGTGGGAAAATTCACTAACCATGTGAAGGGACAAAAGACACTTTTTAAAGCAAAAAGAGATTTTATTTTACAGATCATTTTCAATAAATTAAATCATTATCGGCCGTTTAATATTTAAAAGTATCAGTAATTATTAGTAAATTGCTGGGAATTAATTACGTACTTTCCTAAAGCAATTCTATGAAAGGCTTAATCATTTATCAACTCAAGAAATATATTGTATTTTTCCACTTTCAGAAATAAAACTATTTTAGATTTTAAAAAAAACTATAGTTCGTCATCAATTAAACTAAATATTAGTGCTTTAATAAAATACATGGACAACTCATAAACTATGGTTTAAAACCTCTTTGGTGTATAATCCCACGTACAAAGCTGTGTCCCCTTTAGAAGTTCATGAGTCGTTCCACAAAAGACACTTTGTAAAAAAAACTAACATTAGAGCAATAATGTGAATAATGTGCATTTCTACAAAACGTCATTCGTGAACTATTAGTCATGTCACGAATAGATTAACCCTGCTGACCGTCGACCAACAGCAGCAGCAACATGCATTGATGCAACAGCATTAAGAGGTCAAAATGCAATATATAGCATGTTGTTTTTCTACAGTGCGAGTGTTTGTACTGCTGAGTGTTTGAATACATTTAGCTGACAATACCAGCGCCTTTTACCTAGAATACAAGACGTAAACTCTTGAAGCAGTATCATCACCTTTTAATATTTACTTCAGTAACATATCTGAGCCCTTCCTCCATCACTGGATACATACTGATGTACCCGTGGTTGACTTGATTCAGTTGTACCTCCTTTAAGTAGCATTTCTCTACATTATTTCACACAACAGCCAGAGCCAGCGTCTCTGTTTCTGTTGCATATGTTGCTCGGCCTGTTAGCCTATGATATATGTGTTGTGTGCAGCGAAACTCGCTCTCAATGTGTTCGCCGTCCTCCAGAGGGAAGACAGAGTCGAGGCCGGCCCGGAGGCGCTGATCTCTCCGGGTCGCCCTGATGCAGAGCGAGACGCCGAGCCCCAAAGACATGGCTTTCTTTCACCAACACTTTGTGTTAAGTGGCCATAAGTAACTCTGGGTTTGCATTGTGCATGCAACCAGAGAGTTCATTCTCTCACACATCGTTATGGTTCACCCGTGTGTGTGTGTGTGTGTGTCTTTCCCCTCTGTTTCAGCTCTGACCTCATCCTGTCATTCCTACCTCTGATATGGAGCACTACTTCTGTAAAGCCGCTGTGCAGATGTCAGCCACGAGAGAGTTTGGATCTTCTTTCAGTTTCTCTGGAAGTATCAGTCCTCTGGTCTGTCTCTTTCCTTTTCCCTGTTTGGATAAGAAGCTTCACTGTCAAATGTAGAAAAAAAAAAGGTTTAATTTCAAGCTTTGTTATTTTCTTGAGATGATAAATGATTAGCTGTACTGAGCAAAGTGTTAAACATAAGGTATGAAATGAAGAAGGTGGAAAAGTTACACGCGTTATTATCTCCTTGCTGCAGCTATCTCTCACTACAGAGGATTTGAGTGTCTTTCAGCTGATTTTATTCGGTCGAGACCCTTAACTCTACTGATTTGAAGGGGTGTATTGGGCTGAAATTAACCCTATAATACATCCTGGGTCTCTCTTGTCCCTACTAACCCACATCATACAATATTTTGGTCAGTGGAGCCTTCACAGTGAGTCCTGTGGGTTAGCTGCTGTATTTGTTAGTGAGTATTTGCATACCGACTGAGTACATACTATTATATTTGATGGTTAAACCCAGACTGGGGATTTATGTTGTGGTGAAATGAATCAGCTTTGTTTTCAGAAACATCCTTAGCAAATATAAGAGGGTCAAAGGTCTCAACTGTATGCATTTCAACATGATTTTCAAGCTGAATTTGGGTTAATTGAAATACGTTTATAGCAGCAGAGGGTATTTAGCCATGTTTGCAGATGGGAACCCCTCTAAAAACTGTAAATCGCTGCCTTCAATTTGCTCTGGCTTCAGTGCTGTCGGGTTCCCTCACCACTCTAACCAACACAGGCCGAGCACACCGTTTTCAATCGATACACCTGCTGTTCACAAACGGCACGGATCAAAATGGAAAGCAAACCAAGTTTGCTGGTGAACATGGGGGAGCTTTTAGCAGCTAAAGAGAAACATATTTCCCTCAGGAGTCAGTGGAAAGCTAAAGTGGATAAACACGGTACAGAAACATTTAAAGGAGTGCTAAGGTTGCTCCATGGACAAGGGATGGGAAACACAAGAGGCATTATGCTTATGTTTGGCAATTAATTACCTTTTCTCAACTTTCCGTTAACCATACGAGTTAAAAAGCACCATCCAAAAGGACAGAAAGTGCTATCATAGCCCCAAACATCCAGATTAGTATTTGCAATATTATTATTAAACATATCGATTTTTTGTGTCAATGCAATATTTCCAGACAAACTATTGTGGTTTAGGCTCCATAGATATATTCCATGACCAATATTTACGTGAGCAAGTGTCTTAATCCAACGTTAGTTTTCTCATTGGACCGGTGTTAGAAACCTCTCCATCTGATCCTGTTTCTTTACGACGAGTTCTCCCGGCTCTCTCTTTCCAACTCTGTCTCTGGATTCATCATCTCCAGAGTCTAATGAAACGCCCGGCGCTGTGTCCTGCTGGGGAACGAGCCGCTGAGAGTCGGCGTGATGCACCTGCCTTCTGCCAGCCGCCGCAGAGCTGCAGCCAGCCTACAGGCGCTTCCAGATAACTCCTGTCTGATTAGCTCCTTAGGAGGACATTGTTCCAAAAGCAATTCACTCCACTCCCAGTATTAATTTAGTCCTGAGAGAGAGGCCCATCCATCGTGGGTAGGACGGGCCTCGCTGAGGGCCCACCCCGCGGGCTGCTAATAGCACGGCACCTCCTGGCCTGTCACTATAAGTGATAGTCTCTCCAAGTTTGTTGCCTCGTCGTGTGTTTCTCCCATCAGCCAGTTCAACCTCTCTCTCTCCACTTTCCTCCTTCTTTTTCACTCCCTCTGTGGGGCGGAGGTTCAGGGCAGGTGTCTTCTCCGTCACTTCCATCACTCACGCTGCTTGACGAAGGGAAGACACAGTTCACAACACGACGGGAGCAGGGGGGGGGTGATTCATTGAAAGCTCGCCTTAGAGAGAAACAGTGGCTGCCTTTTTTTGGGGGGGGCTGGGGTTGTTTGTGAGAGCGACCAGCAACAAGGATATAATAGAAGCATGTGAAATAAAACTTTCACATGCAACTAACAATCCTTTACTCTCACATTTTCAATAGTTGGATATCTCTTACACAGTCAAATTCATGCATCGTAGCACAGTCATCAGAACATCAGAACGGTTTCTGTGCATGTAAAGGGTCTGCAAAGGCTAAAATCCCTGCGTTCGCTCCAGAGGGAGTTTTTCTCCCCCACGCACTCCCCCCCACTCCCCCCCCTTCCTGATACGCCTCCAATGGACTCCTTCGTTTACTTCTGTAACATCACTTGAAAAGAAGATGATTAGGGCACCGTGAAGGAGTTAGAATAATGAGAAAATAGTGGGACATTTTTAGTAGAAATTTTGGGGAAAAAAGTAAAAAATTAGAAAAAAACTAAATCTAAACTTTTAGGAGAAAAGTGATCATTTTCAAAACAAATATTGGACATTTTTAAAAGTCAAAATTAAGAAAAAATGTCAGAAATTCGAAAAAAAGTCAGATCTTTTAGGAAAATAGTGATCATTTTGAAGAAAGTCGGAAATTCAAAAAAGTCGAAATTTGGAAAAGAAAATCTGAAGCTTGAAAAACCAAAAAGGAAAAAAACTAAAAGTGTGATTTTCTCCCCCATTTCACTCCATGGTGATAGCAGGCCACCCCAAATAGCCACTCAGATAATACCAGGAAATTCTGATGTACCGTTTCAAAATAAAAGGCCTCTGAAATCCCTGGGTGACATCTGAAATCAGACACCCAGTGGAAATGGAAAGTTCAATTTTAGTTTTAGTGTTCACTCTGTTATAATGTGGTCGTAAATTATTATTGATTTAATTATTTAGTACATATTTGTTCATTTAAGCTCCAGTATATATGCATTTTTAGAAAGAAAAACATGCCTAAAATAAATAAATGTAATACCTAAGCTTCAGAGGTAATACATGTGGGGTTTCTCCAGGTAGAGGTTTAGCTCGAAGGTTAAAGCCCCGCTCCGCCTGCAGCCGCTTCATTACAGATCCTATGTTTATTGATTGGAGTTCATTAAAAGCTGCTGCATAATTCATGCCAATGCCAGCCTATAGCTCCATTAGGACTCACAGTGGATGTCACGGGTGTTTTACTGTCAAAAGAGACGCATGACGCCGGTGACGGTGGCAGCAAATTGGCTGCCAAAGAGCACGACGGTACACTATGTGCATTAAAGGGGACACAGTACTCCCAGGAGCAGTGCCATGGTTTGGGTTTGAAAGATTTCAGATGCAGTACTGCCATCATGTGGTTAGGAACAGCATCACTACAGTACGAGAAAATACACAGCAGGGCTTCCAGGCATTCAGTAACAGTCAAAACTTTACCACCACTGTAAACCTACATACATGTCTTTATTCATATGTATGGTTATCTTAATTCATCTCTGTAAACTCAGCTATGATTGACCTAATCCCATGATTTGTATCTATACTCTTACTTATATTAGCATTGTTTTTCACCTGTCATAATGCTGCTATTCATCTTTGCTACGTTGCATTAGCACTCTTGTCTTTACTTAAAATGAACGTGTGCTTGCCTCTTTATTCAATACGTTAGTCTACTCTTTTATTCTGAGTCACTGTTGGTGGTTTTAATAGAGGTTTATCTTATCAAAGTTTATTTATACAGCCCTAAAATCGCACAACCTGTCCTTAGACCCTCACATCAGACAAAGGAAAGACTCCCAAAGACACTCCACAATCCTATCTTGTAACAAAACACAAGACATCACATGTGAAATACATGTACCTACAGCATATGCAACATGTGTTTGTACATATGACTTCACTCACATACAAATATATTTATCAGTCTGTTGTTTTTTATCTGGTTATTCAGATATTTGTATTCAAACTAAACTTATTTTCATTCTTCCGATCCTTGTGTGAATCTATGGGGATCAATATAGGTGTCAAATAACATCACATACTTACATATGCACACACGCACGCATGCACAAAAGCATACACACAATATAAGTATGTGTGCATGCATGTTTAGTATAAAGTATATAGGATTACGTTTTGTATACGTATGTGCAGGTGTACGTCTGTATCTGCTTGTGCATGTAATGCCAATCTAAGTTAATGGATATATGTTTGGATATATGTTTATTATTTGCAAATTACCGGGTGTACATGCACAGTATACCAGGAATTTATTTAAGTTGAATTTAAAACGATATCTGTAGGTGTATACATGCTCTGTTCTGTTAACATGAGAATTAACTACCTAAATATTCTATTCTGTCTGTCTATGTTTAAATCTGTGCGTACTACCATGTTATATGTTGTGTGTCAACTTTTACTTGCACATTTGGAGTATGGGGAAACGTAATTACAATCATCTGTGTAATTACTTGTACTAATTGCACGGTCTGATCGACAATAAAGTTCATTCATCAAAAATAACAATAAAAAATTGTTAGCAAAAAAACAACACAACACAACAGCATGCGTGTCATCTCCGATGCATCTATATGTGAAATAGTCTACAGTAAAAGCCTCATTTAAATCAGTTTCCAGTTTTAGAGCCATGAAATACAAACAGTGCACCCATAAAAAGGGGGAATGATGGCAGTGAAAGTTCCTGCTGGAGCACAGGAGGGGGAAATGAAATAATGACAGATTGAGATTTTATTTCTCCAAAGCCATTCTCATGATATTATCCCAGACTGCATCCTGCCAAATGATACACAAGTGCTTGTTTCCAGCGCGTCGATGCACGGGGCCAACTCGGTTAATCAAACGAGATTTTCGGGAGGCACGTGTCCTCAGCAGGACTTTGAGATTCCCTCCGTAAAAATTATTTCCCACTTGTCATTTTGCTTTGCTTGATTAATAACAGAGCTCCTGCAAATCATTTTAATGAGGTTGATATGGCAGTGCCGAGCGTGCTGCAGCGCATTGCCAAAACAAACAAGGATTTCAAGTGAAAGGGGGGTGGTGGGGATTAACCTGGCATGCATGGGGAGTTTTGTGTTTGATGCTTGGGGAAATATTTTCTGCCTCTCCAATGTGGCTCCAACAAACCCGGGAGTCGTGCATTTAGGTTGTTTTTGTTCTGCTAATGGCATTGATGCAGTCGTTGCCATTGTGTGGGAGGCTTTGTGTGAAAATGTTCGTCACAAAATCAGCAGAAAGCTGTCATCAGCCATGGTAATGCTGTCTCAAAGGCAAACATGAAGATTAACTGAGGAACTTATACTTGAAAAATAGAGCAACAGTCCTCCCAACCAAGCCGAGGTTGTTTATCACTCCGGGAAGATGTTTGGTTGCCTTCCTCGTACGTCTGCTTCGGGCCCTTAAGCTGATTTAGCTACACAAGCACGTTGTCTTCAAAGCATGTCAAGATTTTCCACGCACACTAATGAGGTAAATGGATGGCTTTTGTTTTCTTCACAGTTTTTAAACTTCCCCCCAAAGTGCTCTCATGACTTATACAAGAGCTGCGGCGGAAATCAGCCTCGAGCGTTTAATCAAATTTCAAACTCTACAGAGTGATCAATTTGGGCTGCAGTATTCGTCTGCCACACAAGCAAAGAGCATCATGTACACACACACACACACACACACACACACACACACACACACACACACCCCCCCCCCCCATTCTGGAAGTAAAAATGGGACTGTGACAGATTTAAATGCAGGTGGAGCCGTGTGAGAGTCATACAAATTAGAGCGCTTTCAGACACCATACAATACTCTGATCTTGTCACAGAGTGGAGATGAAGGAAATCATTTCTCTCAGACCTTGGCTATGTAGGAGAAGGAAAGCCCTGATTTTGAAAAGCATCTGTAGTACTAGTATTTTTCGTGAACTAGTACTACAGATATTCCTGGTTTTAAGGCATTTCTAGACTGGTCAACATTGACCCTAGGATAACAGGAGGGATCCATATTACATTAAAAAGATGCATAAATAAACTAAAGCACATCAGTGTGGCAGTGTTGTATATTGTGTGGCTTGAGTGTTTACACATCAAGTCACATTTCACAACAAATGCAGAAGTAATTGCAAAACAGTTAACTGGACAAAATTGCTTCTAAGAGGCGATTACTCTAAAATATATCCTGCAGTCTAGCTGAACTAAAGTTGTGCCGTTTTGTTTCCAACTACAGGTGGGTTAAGACTCCTCCAGATGAAACGCAAACACCTCAGTGTGAGAGTTAAGTGTGTTCTGAATCCATGGTGTTAGGGTCGAGTAGTACTGCTGTAATGTTGTGAAATTATACACAACTATGCTAAGCTAGAAGACCTGTTTCAAGTCAAGGAGGTAGCATACTGAGCTATTGAGATGCTAACAAGACAAGCTAATGATGGTGTTTAAGCTAACCAACATGCAGCTACATTTATGTGCTTATGACCTTGTCTTCATAAAGAAAAATACAAAAAAGGTGGTGCTGAGAAAATACTGCACCTACTATTGGATACGTTACTGATCCCCCCTTGTTTCTTATTCCTTTCTGAGGTTTCCCCCCTGAAAACAATTAAAATCAGCATTTTCTACATATGTTAGGAACCTAATTCAATAATACTTATACAAACATTTCTCCAAATATGTTTATCTTACAAAAGATTATTTTTTTCCCCCGCAGAAATGTTTATGTCTGTTTGAGTTGTGATGATTTTAGAATAGTTTTGACAGAAAAACCAAGAAAACACAGATTTTGTGAAGAGTTGTACACAGAAGGGAGAATTGTCTTTTGCATAAAACCCCAAAAGTTGACAGAGAATATATATTTGATAGAGATATAGCTTAAAGTTCACCCTGATTTGCAGACTTTGAAACTCATTAACTTTGAAACAGAGGGATTTAACTACTCACCATGCAGCCATCAGACAGATGCAGAATCACTTCCTGGTTAGAGATGAAGGGGCGTGGCTTATACCGTCCTCAGCCAATGGCCTGGAAGTATTCGTGTTGAGGTTGTGACAGGAAAACAGGGAACTACATTATTGACATGATTACAATTTCCCAAATGAAATTCACTTTAAATCTAAATCATGTGATGTCTGTATAAAAGTTTTTTCAGAATATTATGCTTTTCTTTATTGTCTGAAAGATCTATTTAATCGTTACTTCACAAACATATGATTTTAACCAGAGAAAGATCGAGTTAGATGTACAAGTAGAGCTGAAATGCAATATGAATGATTTCAATATGCATGTTGCAAAACTTTTGGTGATTTAAGTACATTTTTCTGAGTATTCCTACATAACTTTTGCTCGAGTAACATTTAAATCCAGGACTTTTCACTGCTAACACATGGTTTTTAAAGTGTGCTGCTGCTATTTTACCAAGTAAATGATTGGAAAATGTCTTTGTACACTGCTTTAAAGTAAAACATTGTGAAGAATAGAAATAAAGGAGCCAGAGGTAGGCTTCTTCTTCTTTGCATCTTGGAAACAAAAGAATATGTCTCTCCTTAAGATGTTTTGATAGATGTGGATTTAATAGAAATGTATTGTTGTTGTTTATTTTGTACAAGGAGGAAACAAACTGAGAAAAAGATGTGAGCTTGTGGATATATATTTATATCAAAAGATTTGAGCCAACAGCCAAAAGCATCTCTTTATAGCTGCACCAATGCCAAGTACACACCGAGGAATACATTGCAGAGCTGCCAGTAACAACATCACCTGCGTTGTGTCTTAGTCAACACTTTCTCTGTTCTGACCGTAAAACGTAATTGTTGAAGGCAGACCTGGAAAAAAATGAAAACGGTGTTGTTGTTTCTCTCTTCCTTCCTCGCACAAAAGCAGCAGCTGCATGAAAGGAGTTCCTCTCTGGGATTCTTCAAAGGCCATCCTGGGAAATGTTAGAAAGCCACGGCAGCAGAAGTAGGGTGAAGCAGACTGAAGGCACCAAAAAAGAGAAACGATCACAAAGTGTCCCCCGGCGAACATCACAGACTGATGACACATAACAGCGCAAAGGAGAGGATTACTTCAAATTGAAACCAATTTCTTGGCAGCAAAAAGGCTATTGCTCTTTTATCTCTTTTATCTTTTGAGACTAGGACACATTGACCAGATCCAGAATGAACAGACTAAGCAGCTCACCGCTACAGAACCATGGTTTCATGTAAAGATCTTTATGTTGTTTATTTCTTTATGAGGACATTTTGGAAAAACCTCTTGCTGCCAATTTGGGGCGGCTCTATAGCTTTATAACTTCCATTCAATCCAGTGAATCTTTTCAGTGGCCAACAGAAGCACTCTATTATTCAATTGCCTGATTGGCAGATGTCCAGTACAAACAAAGTTCTGCATGGACCATAAAATTCTGGATGCCAATCGTGTAAAATGGTGCTGGTTTCATATGCAAACAAAGCCAGTGGGTTTTTTCCATTAGTCTAATAAAAACTTACGAGGAGCAAAATAATCCTCTCAAATGAACGCTTAAATGCTTTTCCACTAAATTCAATCACATGAAGAAGGCCAATAAACAAACTGTACTCTTCATAACTTTCACGAAGCCACTAAGCTAAAGGCGGACCAGTGTTTGGCGCGAAGACGTTTAGATGTCTCATTACACATTTGTTATCAACCATCTTTTTAAAGACACAACAACGCTTTCAATTTCATAAACGGGTATGTTTCTCTTAATCCAGTGCTGGTCACATACTTTGTGTTAGGCATCTAACCAAAACCCATTGACTTTAAAAGGAAAACCAAAAAAGTGTCATCTCATTTCTGGGTGTTAAAAGGAATTTTAGCAGCAGCACTCATGGTGTGTAACGTGGTGATAGTGGTACCAGTAGTCGTGGGTAGAAAAAGGAGTGAAAATGGTATAATATCTTGGCCAATCAGTCGGTTGGTCCACCAAATTTTCATCCTGACTAAAATATCTCAACAACTCCTGGAAGGATTGATATTTTGTGCAGGCATTCATGGAGGAAAGCTCCTACTGACTTTGTTGCCGTTTCTTCCAGCAACACTCCGTCATGTTTTACCTTTGCTTTGTGAACACAGGCTTTTGCTGCATCATATACTGGCTCCATCACGGCTCCATTTCCTCCGTTCACAGAGTTTGGGTTCACTGGGTTTGGGCTGCACCATGTTTATGACTCCTCTTAGTATCTTTCTGAAGCATGAAATTCAGTTGTTTATACATTTTATTGAATTTCTTTTATTGGTAATTGACTTTAAATACAGTTTTATTGATACTTTTAATGTGTTGCTGACCTTGTCCTCATACAGACAAAGCAGCTACTGAGAGACACAATATTTAGACCAATTGTATTTGATGCATGGCAACAATTTCCTCTTAACTCTCATCACTATTAAGCCCCTTTAAATTGAATTGAGAAGAAGACAAGCATCTCTTTCTCTAATCCTCCTTTCAGTGGCTCCTTATCTCTGAGATCTCCAACACTGTAGCCACATTCACAACATAGTAATTTCCATTTACATATCTTCTGTTTGTGTTATCAACAGGATGATTGCGAAATTGGATCGCAGCTCACGAAATACTATGTTGACCAGAAGGCATTACCGAGCTGCCGCAGCTGCAGATAACATCATTACTGCACCATCACGGCATCATCAGAGTAAATAAACAACTATATTGACATTTAAAATGAGTGATCACAGACGAGGTTTGAAGCCACACACATTTGTCATATTGAAGTAGGGCCAAAAAGCATCTGTTGCCACATCTAAATGAGCTGCAAATGTGTGTTCATGCTGGGGAAACACAGACATGTCGGCTTTGAGTCAATTCGACAGCTATCGGATGGATTGCCATGGCATTTGCTACAGACATCAATGTTCCTCTCAGGATGAATTGAAATGACTTTGTTGATCCCCTGATCATTTTTTAAGTTCCTTTATCAGGTTACTTGTCCAATAGTTTGGTTGAAATATCTGCAAAAGTACCCCATAAACGTCAGCTGCACTACGTGATGAGCAGTGGAAACGTTATACCAGAGACACGTCTGCCAAAACTGTTTTTCTTTCAAACACTATCAATGAAAATAGGCTGAAAGCTAGGCCTCACATGGTCAATTCACATGTTGGAGTTCATTAAAGAGTCCCTATTAAGCTTTTTGGGGTTTTCCCTTTCATGTAGTGCTTTTTATAGTTTTGTGTGCATGTCAATGGTCTGCAGACGCTAAAATCCCTGTATTTCCCTAAAACGCCTTCTATTGGACATCTTTGATTACTTTCGTGACAAAGTGACATCAATACTCACACTTCTGTTGGCTAGCGTTCCAACAGATTGTACGTGATAGGTTAAGGGGCGGGACATCTGTAAGCTGTTGACCAATCACAGGGAAGAAGAAGAATATATACCTTTAATGGTCCCACAGGGGGGAAATGTACATTCTGCACTCGACCCATCGTAGTTATAGGAGCAGTGGGCTGCCATTATGAACGGCGCCTTGCTCAGGGACACCTCGGTAGCACTTTTGGGGACTTGAACCGGTGACTCCACATCAGAACAGACTGGGCTCTGGTTTCAGACAGAGGGTGAAAAGAGGCGCTGCAGTACAGGCAGTATGAGAAAAATAAAGAGCTTTCTGAACATTTAAGCATGGAGACATGTCCCAGGAGAGACACTGAATACAAATATGAACCTGGAAATGAGAAAAAATAAACACTCACAATGCAGGTGCAAGAACATGAACAAATAAAAGACACACGTTGAAAATGCTAAAGACAATTTATTAGTAGACACTCATCAGCCAGAAATGATAACCTCCTGTAGAATGTCTTCCTGAAATACACCATTTGATTGGCAGTGTAAAATAAGGCAAAGGGCTTAAGATCATATTTTATACACTTCTGCACCAACAATTAACAGTTATACATTCACTTGTTACTGTAATTACGCTTTTGATAAATCTGTCCATACACCCACATACCAAGAAAACTCTATTAGCGGGGTGGGGGCGGGGGCAGGGGCAGTGGGGGGGGACGGACGGACAGAGTATTTGAGTAATACTCGTCTTAATGCAGTAGCTTTTTTTGCTTTTGGCTATACCTAGCTACATAGAATCTGACCACAACCTAAACAAAGATTAGATTTTGGAATTGCAAAAGCCAACACCGACAAAAGTTCATACGATTACCATCACCGTGAAAGGGTACTACCACCAAAATTGTTAAAGATTGATTATAGTGTGTATAGATTTTTAAAGAATATAAATTTCTCCTTAGGCAAATACGTCTCTTTATAAAGTATTTTTCTCACATAAAACACATTTCCAGTGAGCTGCGAAGCGTAGAGCTACTATATAGGAGACAAGCGATTGGTTGTTCCCGGCATCACAATTCATAAAAGTTTGCATCGGGTCCTAAAACATATTCTGCTACTCACTTTGGTTGGACTACACTTTATCTTGATTTCAGTTTGTTTTATCTGTATTTTCAAGGCTTTTACCTTCATATATTTGTGGTATTTTGTGGTCACTCTTTCATACAGTAAGCTTACACCGAGATTTAAACTCAGCTTTTGTGTGGGTAAACCTCGACTGACGACGCCTATCAGTCAAATGATCTTGGATATTTACAGTATGTGATGAGTTGTCCTTTTTTTCCATTAACTCTTAGTGTATGCAAGACATCTGAGTCTTAGAAAAAGTGACCTAAGAGCCCTAATTTAAAACAGCTTGAGTGCTCTCTGTGCTGATCCCACTTATCAGACCTGCAAGAAGGAATAATTAATCAAATAGAACTTTGACTTTTGGAGCCAGCTGGGAGGAGTGTTGAGAATTTACCGTAGCAGTGTAGCATGTCACTCACACACACACACACACACACACACACACACACACACACACACACACACACACACACACACACACACACACACACACACACACACACACACACACACACACACACACACACACACACACACACAGTGGAGTTGCTATGTGTAAAGATGTCCTCAGGATGGGGTGGAATGCAGCTCATCCGTACAGGGTCTATTTTCATATTGAGACACACAGACAGATCAGGGATAATAATTACAGAGCTCATTTCCAAAAATGCATATATCCACTATCATTTTTAAAAAACAAACGTATTATTTCGTTACCACCAGAGCACCGAGGGGGGGGTGGGGGTCAATTCATCAATGCAGTCGTTAGGTTTCTTCAGAGTTAGCATGTGGTTTTGTTAGCTGGTGGATATTTCGTTTTGGAAAGAAACTCCTCTGGCACACAACAACTCTACACTGGATTCACTGAAAGAACAACAAATGACATCAAAAAAAGGAAATAAAAGCACTACCGTCACCATCACCACGGAATATATACTGTATATTTTAGAAATACATAGAAAAATATAGAGTCATCTGAATGCCCATTATACAATTGTACACAGTAGTGTCAGAAAAAAGCCTATATGGGGGTGTGGATGTGTTACATACAGATGGTGTCGAGAGGCTGGAGGTGTGTGAAGTGACAGGTGTTCAGGGCATGTTTAGAGGGATCCGTGGAGAAGTTTGCACTCTTAAAAGGTCCAAATCGTACAATTTCTAGACTGTCAGAAGGTCTGTTTTTATGTTGACTTTTACCCATTTGCCTGCCAACGCCATCAACAAATCTTAGAAACTGATTGATTAGCAAGTCTGTAACACTGACAGGCATTAGTAAATATTGGCAGCAACACACAATACCCTGTAAATACCTGGATGTCCTGCATTAAACTACAGCCACCCAAGTAAATACCTTATAGTGACCTACAGCACATGTATGTGTTAGACTAAAGCACACCGTTAGAAGTACAAAAATGCTACAGTAAGTGCACACAGTGGGCCACACTTTTAGACTTTTGAATATGTATACTATTTATAGTGGTTCATTTTCTTACAATTTAGCTTCACATGACATACCTGCATTAGTATGCATTGATACATAGAGGTACAGTTATGGCCGACATACTGTAAGTCAAACAGTAAATTAGAACATCCGAAATTGAATGTTTGAATGCGAAAAAAGTCCAAATAAGTTGATGTTTATCCAAGCTCAAATACCATACCCACTATTGTTGTAGATGTTGTAGGACCATTATTTAAAGGGTGTTCTGATTCATTGTTTGTATTTACACTTACAAAAAGTAATGCACTGTTTTTGTGCATGTCTTACGGAATGAATACGTATTTAATCTACCTAATTAGGAACAAGGAAAAATAAAAGGCCAAATATGGGGGTCGAAAGTTACTGTGATTTCACGATTGAGACAGTTTTTCATGTGGAAATAAAATGTAAAAGTGTTTTCTGTACTTTTCTGTACACCAATAGAGTTTCCCAAATTAAATGTTGACTTGATTCATAGTTTCGGCTCTTCTGTAGTTTTTACAACCCCCAAAATAATATTTGTGTACCCTTAACCAAGTTGCTTTGTTGCCTAAAGCAAATAAAGAGTGTTAAAAAGGTTTATTTGAAAATGAATAGATGCCAATTACACCTGCATATCAACATTTGTACAGAAAAGCTAACATTTTATGAAAAACTGTTCATAAGTCATCATGTAAAGTGTTGTTATCCTGAAGGTAGACTATAGGGGCTGATATAACATACAGTTTTGTATTCTGAAATCACTTCCTATTTCAGTAATGTAATGAAAACCCGAATGGAATTTGTGGCGCCTCAAATATAAAAAGGCATTTTAAATCCTATTTGACTTACAGGATATTAGGCATCATTTTAAAGCTTTTCACAAGCATAACATTTATGAATTGAATATTCTACCTCACCATGTGCTAGTAGGGAATAATAAACAACTTCCTATAAGGGCAATTTAGAGCATTTGATAGTACAAGAACCTTTCATCTCATAGTCGCCTGAAAACGAGGAATCTTGTACAAATGTTTACATAAAAAGCAATGTCTTGAAAAATCCGGAGGAAGTTCAGTCTCTCTGATGCCTCCGCTTGGATCCATGTGAGCGCGTGAGCTATGATTTCAATCATGGTAACGTGGAATGTAACTGTGATTCAAGAGTTGATAGGAGTCAGTTAATATAAATCTTTAAAAGGTTTAGTGTAGTTAAACATCAAATAGTCTGTGTAGTAGAAGTCATAGATCCGCTGCCTCTCCAGCGTGCTGACCTGTGAAAAGTATTTTTCTGTGATCTGCGTAGAGGTCCTCTTATCGGCCGGGTTCCTATCTTTAAAATTCGGCAGCTTAACGTTGGGCGGCGCCCCGATCAATCGCAGGAGAAAGTTGGACTCTTCGTCCATGTTCTCGAACTTGCCGATGAAGTCGTAGTCTATGAGACACGGGTTGCACAGCTGGTTGGCCTGATCCCAGTGGATGTCCATTCCCACGGGCCGATGGACATCCAGCAAGTACTGGACGAACTCCTTGAACGTCACCCCATTGCCCGTCTTCAGAGCTTCTAAGGACGGGTTCACCCTGTACTTGGAGATGATGGGTTTCCCAAACATGGAGTGGTAGTAGTTGTTAGGATTCTCAAACTTGTCCCGGTACGCCGACACCATCCTCTCCAAGGGTTCTCGGACAAAAATGACCTTGGTGTAAGACTCCAGACGGTGCATGATTCCCTTTCGGTCGAAGGAGTTGAGCTCCCTGAGGTGGTGGCCGTCGTGGACTGTGTCGTGTTTGATGCTCTGAGCATTGGGAGCCTTTCCTGCCAGCACCATCAGGGTCCTCTTCCAGTTGGAGCAGCCGGCCTTGGGCACCTGGCAGTACAGTAACTTGTACTTGTCCTCCACAAAGAGGTTCCTCACATGATGGCCCGTAATGGTCTTGGAGATGCTGCTTTTGTACTTGGCGCACATCTCCTTCATCAGTTGCCGGCGCGCTTCCTGAATAGAGACAAGCTTTTTCCACTTATCAGGGGTGAAAGAGCCAGAAGCCGAAGGGGGGACGACTGAGGATGAGGACAAGGAAGCAGACAAGGAGGATGATGAGGAAGAAGAAGAGGAAGAGGGCAAGGAATCACTTTTACTGTTGTGATGGACTGGGGGACTTGTTTTCAGGAGTTTGCGGTGTCTTTTGGAGACATGAAGGGAGGTGATGTCCTGCTCCCGAGACACAGGGGTGGGCGTCTGTCTGCTCTGCTCTCTAGACCCAGGAGTAGCCGTCTGTTTACTCTTCTCAAAGTGCGGGAACTGCATCGGAGGGATCGGGCTGGATATGATAGCCTCTGTCGCTTGGTGGTCCTGGTAATTGTCCGATTTGCCTCTTTCTCTCTCTTGCGTTGAAAGAGTCTGTAAAAAAAAGGACAAAAAAGGTTGTTTTAGACATTGTTTACAACAATCACATGTTCAGATATATGTGCAGCAACATACGATCAATACTTTCTATTTAAAAAGGGTGTAAATCAAAGCACTTTTTCAGAAACACCATCCCTCCATTCTGCCTGCAGTACTCACACTGGCCACTTGATGATGCTGTTTCACTGCATCTTCACCAGGGTCTAACTTTGTTACATGCTAATGTCACACACTATCCAATGCCATCCATGACCTATCCATAAACTGTGCTGTAACATCAAATAAATGTCTTATAAACAGCTAATGAAGAATGTAAATTGGACTCATCTACTGCCTGATTACCATCCGATGATGCCTCAGGTCATTATGCATTCTGACATTTTATTTCAATTAAATGCTTTAATGGCATCATAAAGCCAATGGACTGGACGTATCATTTTAATTTTACAACAGCCAAGGTGATGGGACCATCATGAATCTTGGCTCATCCCCCTCCTGACTTAAATGGCCATATACTTTCATCTGCAGGGACATCTGGAGTGTGTGTGTGGGGGGGGGGGGGGGGGGGGGGGGGGGAGTGGTCCCTCCCTGCCTGTTTAATGTGCAGGGCGAGCAGACGGCACGTTCTGCAGGGTGAGCGCTGATGTAAGGCTCTCATTGGTGCTGAGTATTACGGCGGAGAGGAGAGCAGGAGAGGGTCAGCTGCATGTGTGACACAGAAACCTACTTTTTGGAGTCAAACATCTCCTCAACGTATCTCTCCGGTGCTGCTAGA